>NC_029793.2:5215053-5240421 GCF_000816755.2 Arachis ipaensis | reverse complement strand
GTTGTTTGTTATGTATATGTGCTTTGTTTATAGACTTAGCGCTGTTATATTCCTTTTGCATTATATTTCCTATGTTACGAATTATATTTCATAAGAGTGCAAAACTATAAGCGGGTACTTAAATAAACTAGATCGTACGTTAACAACAACCTGACATAACATAACAGGTACTACAATGGAAATAAAAAGATGACATACCATAACATTACAAGTACAACAAAAGGAAATAACAAGATGAACAAACTACTACAATGAAATGGATGGACAAATCCTAAAAGTACAATCTACACTAAGAATCCTCCATGGGTTGATTAGGACAATCTCGTCTGGTGTGACTGACTTGCCTGCAGAGGTTACATCGCTTCTGCTGTCGCTCTACCTCATCCATATCACCTCGGAATCTAGTCGACACGGGTCTCCCAGTCGCCTTCCGCCGCATGAGTGGGTTAGGATGCAGCAACCTCCAATACCACTCTGGCCACAGAGACTCATCTGGGATCGGTGGAAACTCCATCTCGTACACCTTAAAGACTGCCTCCTGTCTATAAACTGAATGAACATAAGGGGTCCACTCAATGCTAGCAGTGGCACATCTGGCAAGGGCATGGCGGCACAGGTAGTGGAGAGACTGAAAGAGACCGCAGTCACATGTACCCGCTGAAAGACGGACACGAAATGAACCTTGCGACCAACCCTCGAACGGCTCCAACTACTCCACGACAAAAACAGTAGCCCGCCTATCACAATGAGTAACACACATCTTCGGGATGCCTTCTCTATTCTTCTCAATGGCTGTCAGCAGCTTCTGGGAGAAGCGTTTTCCAGCAGCCAGCTGTGACTGTGCCTCCCTGCCCTTTGTGACGAACAACTTCTGCAATCGTTCGTATATTATGCGTACGATGGCAAAAATCGGCAAGTATCGTGTACCCTTTAGGACGTCATTGATGCATTCGGACAGATTGGTAGTCATGTGACCAAACCGCCTACCACTGTCGCAGTGTTGGAGCCATATCTCTTTGTTGAAACGACCAGCCCAGTCCATCATCGCTGGAGAAATTCCTTTCAAGGCATCAATATACCACTCATACACATCCTTGCTTGGACTGTAAGCAGTGTTTATAAGATATCTCTTGCCCTCGGCCGACTTAAAATGAGTCATGAAATTAGCGGTCATGTGTCTAATACAGTAAGCGTGAAACGCCTTCGGAGGATGCCAACCACTATCATCGGCACTAAGTGCGGCCATAATAGCCTGCGATCTGTCAGAGATAACCAGCAGACCTTCCTGTTGGGTGACATGGAATCTCAGATTAGTTAGGAAGAAGGACCACGACTTGGTACTCTCAGACTTCACAATGGCAAAACCAATAGGTAGGATATTGTTGTTGCCATCTTGTGCCACCGCTATAAGTAACACCCCACTATATCTGCCATACAGATGCGTGCCGTTAACGAAAACAAATGGCTTGCAATGCTTGAAAGCCTCGACACAGGATGGAAAAGTCCAAAATACTTTATCGAACATGCTACAATCGCGTAACAGTTGGTGCCCATCGTAGTACGGTGCGACCCATAGCTCACAAATAGTCCCAGGGAAGCTACTCTGCAGTGCCTGAAGTAGTTTTAGCACTTTGTTGTATGACTCCTCCCAGTCCCCGTAGATCTGAGAAATTGCCTTCTACTTCCCCATCCACACCTTTCTGTGGGAGGATTTGAAGTGATAGCTTTGTTGGACCGCACCTTGCAGGACAGAGATGTTGACGGAGGGGTTTGACTGTATCAACGACAAGATGACCTTACAGATGAGATTGCTATCCAACTGTCGGTGGTCCTAGGACATGGTGGGTGCTAAACAACTGTGAACTTCTCCAACCCTCCGGACCTCCATGACGAAATAAAATAGCGATGTTTAGGTGTCATGCATCGAAAATATGTTATCTATGGAAACCATGAACTACTAAGTACGCCTCAATGAATCTTGAACTCACCAGTATCCGAGGTTCTATCGAAGGGCAACACAGAGACTCCATGGACAGCCGTTTGCAGCTTGACGACATTGCACATAGTACTTCAGTCTGTCGGATTCGATTACCCGGTACTCTGCACTCCGGCGAATACTGTAGTTCTTCACACCCTGAATCACTGCTCTCGACATTTGAATCTGTGGCCGACCCGAAAATCTACCCCACCGTCTAGGTTTTAATCCTCCTCCACCATGCTGAAAAACGGAGTTCTCTCGTGCATGGCGTCCAAATCCAACGTATGATAGTGACTTGTTACATCGGATAGCGTCAGAATTGGGTAGGGGGAGGCAAAACATAGTGCACAGCTGCCTGAGCGGGCGTCTCCGGTACAAACTCCTCATCGTCACCCCCCTCGGAAGAATCACTGTCGCCATTATCGGCAATGTACTCCTCATCAGAGTCTTCCTCACCCAACTCCATGTCCTCCACTGGAATAAAGACATAAATGGGTGGTGGTGTGAGAGGTCAGTCATCCTGTACGTAGGTTGAATGTACAGAACTACCACCACCAACATCTCTAACCTCGGCAGAAAGCTCCATCACTTGCTCCGTCATGATTCTCCCATGGATGTCGAATATCAGTCGCACATGCTCGTCCCCTATAAGCCGAAATAGTCAAAACCGGAACACTCCATTATTACCCAGCGATGGCAACAACCTATAGCCCACTCTTCCGACCTCCCTCGTTTCGGTGCCCCTAAGATTTCTCAATATCAAACTCTTTAACTCAGACAACGAACTTACATGCTGGGTCTGCAAAAGAATCGGATTCTCACACTCAAATTTCACCCCATTGTCACCATTTCTCATATGACAATTGGGGTAAAGACACACAACTATGTATATGTAACACCCTAACTTTTAACCCCTCATGATCGTACTAAAAGTTCAGGCGTTACTTACCTCTAAACCTTTTTATTTTATACTATTTTTATTTTATGATGGTTTCAGTGGCTAAGAGAAGGGGGTTGAATCTTAGCCCCCTTTTTTGCTTTGTAATACTTGCTGGCCTTAAAAAAAACTTTTAGGAGACTTCTGGATTTTTGTCTCATCCCAAGCCACGAGACTTTTATTTTTATCTCGTCAGTTGGCACGAGACTTTTCTTTTTGTCTCATTCCTTGGCACGAGATATTTTGGTTTTTGCTCCTGTGCAGTAGAAACAAAAATGGAGTAGGAAAGAGAGAAAGTTACACCCAGATATATCCTGGTTCAGCTGCTAAGTGCAGTGCAGCCTACATCCAGTCTCCATCACAAACATGATGGAATTTCACTATAATCTTCCTGATTACAATCTGTAAAGTGCTAACCCAACTTACAAGGGGATTCCCACAGAATCATGAAACACAACATAGATGAACAAAGGAACTCTAAGACATCTATGGCTTTTTCTTTTAATTTTGCACTCTCTGCCTTTTTTTGCTCTATGGCTTTTTCATACAAACCTCATAGTTTGCCTTTTTCCATGAGACTCAAGACATGACAAAATTAAACAGAAAAATACTAAACAGAATACATTGAAGGAGAAGAAAATCTGTAAGCTTAGGTAGTTCTGAGAATCCTGTGCCTTGCACTCTCACTGCTTACTTCTAACTCCTTGCTCCAAACAGTGGTTGTTCACTCTTTTTATAGAAGAGGGAAGCCTCCACACTTGAAGCCAAAAAACCCAAGTCAACTTCTTCTTCCTTTAAGAAACCGGTTCGGCCACACAGAGAGAGAAGAGATAACCATGCAATATCCAACATGCAATTACCTCTAGTCCTTCCTTGGTCATCACTCTTCATCAATCCGAGCTCTCCATCCTTGGCTTGCTCTCCAAGATGGATTTCTGGCCCTTGATGCTTCATGATGATGATGACTTCATCTGCTTCAATCTCTGCCTCTACCATCACTTCGCCACTCTAGCTACTTCCTGTGGTGGTTGAGCAGAATCAAAGACAAGCCATGCCTCCAAGAATCTCACCTTGCTGGCCGAATCTACTTCCTTCTTTTTGAGCATGAAGAACCCAAGATTACCTCACAAAATCTATCCATATTTGGTGACAATCTCAGCCACAGCTCATTTTTATTTTAGTATGTTTTCTTGCCATCATTGTGATGGTCTTGTAGCTTGCTCTTTCTTCACTTCGGTGGCTCAATGTAGCTTCCATGGCATCCATTGTTTCCTGTGTAATAACCGAAGAAGAGAAGAAAATAGAGAGAGAAGAGAGATATGTGAAAAGCATTGATTTAGGAAAGAGAATGAGATTAAATGAATTGATTCTTTCCTTGCTGAGTAGCGTGTAGCCATAAGTGCTACAATCAAATCAAAAGTTTTGTTTTCTCTCTCATAGTTCCCATGCAATAAATGACAATGTAATAAATTTTGGAATCCATCACATGGTGAAATGCTTGGATCCGTTGGAAGTTCTTTTTCCATTTGGTTTCGGATCTTGCATGAGGAACTCTCATCAAATGTGAAATTGGGCTTAGTTGCAACAACTTTTAATTTCTGACCCAATATTAACATTTGCTTTCCTGATGAAATTTGGATCAAGCATTGAGCAAATAGGAAAGCATTCATTTTGGGCTTGTAGCAATAATAACTCAATTCTGGCCCATGTAACACAATAAACAATTCATTCATATTAAACCAAAGCTGAATATAATTGGGCTTGCATCAGAATTTTATTTTTGGCAAAATCAAAATCTGCATCACAAAAAATTATTAGTTAACATATGTGTAATGAAAATCAAATTAATAATTTTTGTAAGTAATTATTTCAATAATGTTTGTTCATCATCAAAATTAAATTAGAGTTTTCCAAACTCATCATTTTAATATTGAGCCTTTGCAAATACGAACCGAAACCTTCTCCAAGAAAATGAAGAATCAGTACTTTAAATCATTTAATCACAAAATTATATATATTCACGTAGCATTATATACATAGACTTACTCAAAGATCCTCAAATACAATTCCTACCCCTCTAAAAACCAAAATAGTAAATGACGAGGGAAAAATAAAATCTAACAACTCAACTCATAAATATAATCTTCTATGCTCCTGTAGCTCCGCACTAAACCTCACACTTGTAGCTGAAAATGGATGGAAATAGGGGGTAAGAACTGGGAAGTTCTTAGTACGATCGGGGTGTAGACTTATATTCATTTTATATATATTTAGTCCGCAATAACAGTCAACAAAGCTCAATCCAATTTAATAATCATAGAACACATAATCCAATCACAAGCACACACAATTATAGAAAATACAATCACAAACAAGTATGCACAAACAAGTATGATGCATGTCTAGTCCTATACAGGCCATGATCTCGTGTGTCGGTTTGTTGCCCGATTCCCGACACTAGTCCTGAGATAAGCGTCTCGTACCGCCGTCCTTATCTCAGCCAACGTCTCCTCTACGGCGTTACATATTGCCGTCCTCATGGGAAAACCTTCCTTTTGGTCTCCAGTGAGCGTTACGCATCGCTGTCCTCACTAAGTTGTCTTTATAGTATCAAGTGAGCGTTACGCATCGCTGTCCTCACTAGACACTTAGCACTTAGGCCTAACATCAATCAATTTCTTTTCAATCTTTGCTCTCTACTTTACTGTGGTAGAGATCCCTTTAATTAATACCTTCTTTTCTATCTGCTCTACTGTAGTAGACGTTCATTAAAAAAATCCTTAACAATCATTGTTTTCTTAAACTGAATTTAATCAAATAAAGTTTCTATATCAAATCAAAATCAAATCATACAAATTAGAAGTTCTGAACCAATTTAAAAACCAAAACCAATCTCAATTTCATCCTTAAAACTAAATCTTTAACTTTTTTCAAGAAGTCGCAAAACGAAATCATTCAATCAAAATTCAAATACTCTTAAAGTTCACTAAAACTCCTCCGAATGAAATTCTTAAGTTAAGTTCAAAACATAAGCTCTTTTCATATTTAAATCAACCTTAAAACATAATACTTTTTTTAAAAATAATTTAAAGTTGTAAAATAATTCTTTTCAAAATAAATCGAACTCAAAACATATACTTTTCTTAAATAAATTAAACTCGAAACATAAGTATTTTCTTAATAAATCAAACAATATAACTTCTCAAATCCAATATTTTTCTAAATAACATTTCAAACAAAGTCTTAAATTTTGTAACAAAACTTTGACAGCATCTCCCCTAAAATTTGGACTTTTGCCGCCCTTCTTGGGTCCCATCCTAACTATTTCTCAAACTCTTTCAAATCATTTCCAATAAATCAAAACCATTTCTAATATCAAAACGTTTATAAAATCCAACTAATTAAAAATCAAACTGCCTCCAAAATCAAACCATTTTCATATCTTAAATCATGTTATCAATTCATCAATTCATTTCTTATTAAATCTCAATGCCATCATCAAATTTTACCAATTCTACTTGATCACCAACAATATTCCAGCCCCAAATTCATCAAAATAATTCGGTTTTTGGCTGCATTTAAACCGACCAAACCCTAAACTAATCACAAATATCAATGTATCACAAAAATTTAACATAAATTCAGTCAAATTCAATCAACAATCAATCACAACATCAATTCACTTATCCAATACCAATTTAACCAATGATAAATTACCAAAACCTACCTCCATGTGAAATCAAAATACTCGAGGCTTCGAAAAAGTTTTCTAATCAAGCTGTCGAAGAAGAGAATGTCAAAAATCGTCTGTGCCTGCTAGAACTCCAATTGGCCGAACTCAAGGAGAAGGGGAGCTATATGCCACCGTCAACTTCCACCGAACAAAAATGACACCAACATGTAGAAGAAGAAAACACGAACACTTTCATTGGATTAGATTTTTTATTGGAGTTACGTATCATAAGAAATCGAAACTGAAATTTTTGGTGTGGGTCACAATTTTCTCATGCATGCATTCGGTCTCTCTCTCACTCATGGTCTCCCTTTCTTATTTTTTTGCAAGTTCATTCGGTGGTTATTGATACGTAACGAATACCTCAGACAACACAACAAGCGAATACCTTGGAAGAAAAAAAAATCAAATATCAACAAACCCACCAAATCCGGACGAGCTATGAAAAGCTCGGAACATAACTGACATTTTAAAACGTTATCATTAAGGATAACTTCGGAAGACACGGAGAATCCCGAGATATACTATAACCGAACATACTAAAGTCGCCTATATAAACACATAGCTAACCTCGGAGTAAGGCAAGTCACAGAACTCACTCTAAGTTATTTCTCTTACTTTCTTATAACTCACATTCTTACTTGAGCATCGGAGTGCTTTTTGCAGGTGCTCCCGCCGCGGTGTTCCAACTCAGCCGACGTATAACTCTCCCACTCAAGCACAGTTGCGGGCAGAAGGAGTTGCTATACCTCGGTAGCGTACGAACGGAACATTTGTCGCCCACCGTGGGGCCCTGAATTAATCTAACCCCACTATTTCTCCTACATTGCTCTTTGCTCTTTTCTTTTGTGCAGGGATTTTGACTTTCCAAACATGACTGAGAACGGACTCAACAATTCAACCAAGCCGAGCTTCTAGCCCAGATGGCCGAACTCCAGGCAGAAGTGCGAAGGCTTGCCGAGCTTTCCACGCAGAATAATGCAGGAAAGCACGAGGAAGGTAGCTCTAAAAGCTCAGCCCTGGGAAACACAGATCCTTTAAGCATCACCTTGCTAAAGGAAAAGCTGACGCTAGACAACCCCTTCTCTGAAGAAATTACCAACTTCAAAATGCCGAAGAATTTCGTGCCACCTAACTCCCTGGAACCATATAAGGGGATTGGTGACCCCCGAGCTCACATAAAAAAATTCCAGTTTATGATGTTCTTTAACGGCCTAATAATGAACCTATACTTTGCCGATCTTTTTCCCACTTGCCTTGATGGTGCTGCTTTACTTTGGTTCTCTAAATTATCTGTAGGTTCAATTTCATCCTTCGAGGACTTAGCAAGGTCTTTCATCGACTATTTCGCCGCCTCAAGGATATATGTCCACGGATCGGACTACCTCGGCACGATCAAACAAGGACAACACGAAAGTCTTAAAGACTACTTAACCCGATTTGCCGAGGCCACCATGGAAATCCTAGACTTGGACCCCAAAGTCCACCTACACGCACTTAAGACCGGCCTCAGACCTGGAAAATTCAGAGAGACAATTGCAATTACCAAACCCAAGTCGTTGGAGGAATTCCGGGAAAGGGCCGCAGGCCAGATGGAGATCGAGGAACTTCGGGAAGCCCAAAAAATGGACAAACAGCCGACAAGAAGAGGGGAAGAGAAGATATTCAAACCGCTGAGCAAAAAAGAGCAAAAGAAACCCTTCAAGCTCACACCAAAGTTCGACACCTACACCAGATTCAATACAAAAAGGGAGAACATAATCAAGGAGATCCTCAACGCCAAGATAGTAAAACCCCCCCGCCCCCCGCTAGAGCAGGAAGTCATCAAGATAAACGATTCATGGACAGAAGCAAGCACTGTGCTTTCCACCAGAAGTACGGACACACAACAGACGAATACGTAATAGCCAAAGACTTGTTGGAGAGGTTAGCTCGACAAGGACTCCTAGACAAATATGTCGAGGGGCAAAAAAGCAGGGAAACCAAAAAGGAGCAAGAAAAACGATCAACGGAAAAAGAAAAAGGGAAATGGACAACAACAGACCCTCCTAGAGGAATCATAAACTGCATATCAGGAGGATACGCAGGAGGAGGCGAAACAAGCTCGGCCCGAAAAAGAAGTTACCGAGCAATGTTGGCAATCGAAGGAACGATACCTACAACAAAACACAACACAACGGAGCCAGAGATAACCTTTAATCAAGACGACCTAGCTTCAACAGGCCCGAACCTCGATGACCCAGTAGTGATCTCCATCCAAACAGGAGAGTTATTGGTAAGAAAGGTCCTTTTGGACCCAGGTAGTAGTGCTGATGTATTATTTTATTCAACCTTCATAAAAATGCAACGATCTGAAAAAGCCATGCAACCCTCATTAGGAGAACTGGTTGGGTTCTCCAGAGAAAGGGTCCCAATAAAAGGACACATATGGCTAAAAACAACAATGGGCAACCCCCCATTAGCAAAAACTATTGATGTCCAATATCTCATAGTTGATTGTCCTAGTCCTTATAACATCATTCTCGGAAGGCCCGCCCTGAATAACTTCAGAGCGGTAGTATCTACATTACACTTGTATGTTAAGTTTCAGGTACAAAACAACAAAGTAGCAACGGTACACTCAGACCGACAACAAGCTCGGCAATGTTACAACGCCAGCCTGAAGAAAACCAGCATAGAACCAAGGACTAACCAGGGGACAAAAATAATTCATGCCACATCCGAGGTATTGTCCCTCGCGGAATTGGATCCTAGAGAGGACTTCCAAGAAAGACCCCAACCAACAGACGAACTCCAAAAGATTCCCTGACAACAAAGGCCGAACAATTCACTTATATTGGCCGAGCATTAGAAGGAGAGGAGAGATCAAAGTTAATAAGGGTGCTGCAAGACAACGCCGACCTATTCGCCTGGATACCAGTAGATATGCCAGGAATAGATCCAAATGTAATCTGCCATAAGCTCGCCATAGACAAAACAAGTAGACCAATCGCCCAGAAGAAGAGGAACCTCGGAACTGAAAAAATGAAAGCAGCTCTTAAAGAGACCAAGAAGCTCCTCAATGCCGGCTTCATCAAAGAACTCCGCTTCACCACATGGCTCTCAAATGTGGTAATGGTAAGGAAAAGCTCAGGTAAATGGTGCATGTGCGTCGACTTTACAAATTTAAATAAGGCTTGTCCAAAAGATGCCTACCCCTTACCTTGCATTAATAAACTAGTAGATAATGCTTCTGGATTTAAAAGCCTAAGCTTCATGGATGCATACTCTGGTTATAACCAGATCCTCATGCATCCAGAAGATCAAAGCAAAACAGCTTTTATAACAGAACACGGAAATTTTGTTACAAAGTTATGCCATTTGGCCTTAAGAATGCAGGAGCAACATACCAGCGACTGATGGACAAAGTCTTCCAACAACAAATAGGATGAAATATGGAGATCTACTTAGACGATATGGTAGTAAAAACCTCGGCACATGGATCACACTGTGACGACCTGCAAGAAATCTTCAAACAAATCCGAACATATAACATGAGACTCAACCCAGAAAAGTGTGCACTCGGAGTCCAAGGAGGAAAATTTCTTGGCTTTATGCTGACCTCACGGGGAATCGAAGCAAATCCAGAAAAATGTGAGGCCATCATCAAAATGAACAGCCCGAAAACGATAAAGGAGGTACAATAACTGGCAGAAAAGGTAGCCGCGCTGTCACGATTCATACCTGCAGTAGCTACCCGATCATATCACTTCTTCCAGACAATCTCTAAGAACAAAAAATTCAACTGGTCAGACACTTGTGAGCGGTCCTTCACCGAGCTTAAGCAAATTTTATCATCTCCAACAATCCTCCAGAAGCCAGAGCTCGGTAAACCATTATTTTTATATCTTTCCGTTTCTAACCATGCAATCAGCTCGGTACTAGTTTCTGAAACAGGGAAAACAAAATGCCCAGTCTACTTCATTAGCAGAATACTACAACCAGCAGAAACCAGATACCCAAGAATAGAGCAGCTAGCACTAACACTGGTCACCACAGCAAGAAGATTGAGACAATACTTCCAAAGCCACACAATAATAGTAACAACAGACCATCCGTTGAGGCAGATCCTAACAAAACCAGAGTTAGCCGGATGCCTAATAAAGTGGTCCATTGAGCTTTCGGAATTCGACATACAATACCAGCCAAGAAAAACTCCAAGGTTACAGCTGTTAGCTGATTTCATCTACGAGTTAACAACAAAAGACAAACAAGCAGAACAAGGCTGAAAGCTATATGTAGATGACGCATCAAACAGAGAAGGAAGTGGAGTAGGGGTGACACTAAAGGAAGGAGAAAGAGTCATAGCCGAACAGTCGCTACAATTTTCCTTTACAGCAAGCAACAATCAGGCAGAATACGAAGCTCTGTTAGCTGGACTAAAACTGGCAAACGACCTACAAATACCTCGTCTCACTGTATACTACGACTCACTACTCGTGGTGCAACAAATCAAAGGCGACTTCCAGGTAAAAGATCCTTTGTTAGAGAGGTATTGGCTCATAACAAAGGATCTCATTTCAAAATTTGATAAATTTGAAATCGTACACATAAACAGAGAACAAAATACATGAGCTGACATATTATCTAAGCTAGCTACCACAAGACCACAATTACACACACCAACACTTTTACAACTAACACTAATCGACAAACCGAGCTTCGAACTAAATAGTATACTGAGTATTACACAGGTAAGAGATTGGAGAACACCACTTCACGAATATATCAAAACAGGAATCATCCCAAGAGAGGAGCAAAACCCACAACTTTTCTGAAGAAAAGCAAGCTACTATACAATAGTCGGAGACAACCTATATAGACGAAGAGTCTCACAACCTCTCTTAATATGCATAAATAAGAATGAAGCCGAGCTAGTGATGGCAGAGACACACGAAGGAGTGTGCGAAAACCATATAGGAGGCCGAACACTATCCGCCAAAATACTACGAACAGGGTATTATTGGCCTACAATGAAGAAAGACTGCATAGCCAAAGTAAAAGCATGCGACAATTGCCAAAAACACGCCACAATCTCAACAACACCCGCCGAGAAGTTACACACCCTGAAGGTAAGCTGGCTTTTTGACAGATGGGGATTAGATATCCTCGGCCCTTTCCCAAAAGCGCCAGGACAGGTAAAGTTTCTTTTGGTGTCAATAGACTACTTTTCCAAATGGATTGAAGCACAACCTCTAGCACGAATAACATCCGAAAAGGTGAGATCTTTCCTTTGGAAAAACATAATATGTCACTATGGCATACCAAGAGAAATAATCTCTAGAAATGGAAGACAATTTACAGATCATAACCTCGTAACTTTCTTACAAAACTTCAATATAAAACATCATTTTAGCTCGGTCGAACATTCCCAAACAAATGGGCAGGTAGAATTAGCTAACCGAGTTATTTTGCAGGCTTTAAAAAAGAAATTGGACGACGTAAAAGGAGAATGGGCCGACCTTGTCCCAGAAGTACTATGGGGCTACAACACAACAGTCCAGTCTGCAACTGGGGAGACCCCTTTCAAACTAGTATACGGTGCAGAAGCTCTTATACCTATAGAGATCGGAATGCCAACCCTAAGAGCCGAACTATACGATTAAGGCAAAAACAACGAAGCAAGGTCAACCAACCTAGATCTCATCGATGAAGAAAGAGAAATGGCAACAATAAGGCAACAAGCAATGAAACAATTTTTGCAAAAGCGACACAACAAAAAAGTAATCCCCAGAACATTCGAAAGGGGAGAGCTCGTCCTCAGAAAAACGAAGGAAGCAAGAAAGCCACAAGCCCATGGGAAGTTAGCAGCAAATTGGGAGGGCCCATTCCGAATTAATAGGGTCCTCGGCAAGGGAGCATATCAACTAGAGACATTATTAGGAGATCAAATACCAGGGAACTGGAATGTATCCTCTTTGAGGAAATATCAGTCATAATGTATGCCAAAGCGGATGAAGGTACTCTTTTTCCCATTTTGAGGTTTTATCCCCACAAAAAACAGAGTTTTACTCAAAAGGGGTTTTAACGAGGCCGGACGCCATATCCTATTCTTTCAATAACATAACTACTTTAATCAAATACTTCCAAAAAACATAGTCCATGGTGACTCCTATACCACTCNTACTCGGAACAAGTCATAATAACCGAACTACATAGTCGGTAACAGCATAAAGAAACAAAAACCAAAACCTTGGCAATATCCAAAAACATCAAAATATCAAATCTACAAAAGACTAACAAACTAACAGTCCTCATTCTATTTTATCACCAATACTAGAACTTTCGCTTGGCTTGTCAGCCTCATCATCAATCAGCTCTCCATTTACAATGATCTTCGTCGCGTCAAGCTTACCAACATCAACCTCAGGAAACAGAACCCGGACCTGAGAAGCAGCTCGCTTGAAACACTGAGCAAAAGCCTCATAGACTTCATTTTCTAACTCCTTCACTCGCGCCGCCAACTGACCATTATCATATTTCAGAACCTTGTTATCCTCGATAACAAACGAATGAAGGCACTTTTCCTCAGCTAGCTCGTTCTCCTTCCCTTTCAGAGATGAGGAGAGCTCAACGATCATTTTTTCTTTCTCCTGAACAGCAGTAGACAGCTCAGCAATATCAACAGAGTCCTTCACCTCTGACTCGACAGCAAGCTCCTCAACCCTCCCAATAGCAACAATCTGAGCTTCAATAACCTGCCATAGAAAGCATCAGTCAATGGACCAAGAATGGAAAATATGGCAAACACAAACAATGGAATAAAGATACCTGAAGGAAATGGCTGATTCCAGCCTGACCAACTTCTTCAATCATCTTCGAATCATTAGGGAAACGGCACAGCTCATCAGCAAGGGTGGCAAAGGGAAGAACCTCGACCATAGAGACCTCATATTATCATCTTCACGGTAGGTGTGAAGCCTCTTCTGAGATTCATACACAGCTTCCACAATCGGCAAAGCAGGAGAGTTCTCTTCTTTACTCTCAACCACCTCAGCACAAGCCTTTATCCTTTTCCTCTTTGGACGAGGATTAACCTCGGTCTGTGCTGCAGCACCACCACCTTTGCCTAAATTTGTCGTCGACCCCTCCTTCTCATTTTTCTTCCTCTGGCTAAAAAATTATTTCAGCCCAGCTGTGGTGATAGTGGGGGCTTTTTCAGCTACAAACAAGATAGCAAAAAACAAACATCAGAAACAACAGTAGAACCACACCAAAACTAATTACCTAAATAGTCCAAAATAGCTTCTTTATCCGAATTCCACTTTAATAACTCGGCCACAGATAAAAGCCCACTAGATTCCAACATTTCTAACAAAAATTCCAGAACAATATCATCATCAAGCACCCTATCATCGACATCAAGCACTTGAACAGGCTCCAGAGACCAAGAAACTGGAAACCTCTCTTCTAAAAATTGGTTCAGGTAAAACGGAAACTCCTCCTCCACACTTCTAATTTTAACGAACATGGTCTTAAAGACACCGCATTGAAAATCAGAAAACGGAAGCCGGACACCTAACTCAGTCAGCAAACAGGTATAAAGATAAAAATAAGCTCAACTGTCAACCTTCTCACACACACGGTCACTCTCCCCACAAGGCAAAACCTCTATCCTTACCCCAGAGCCATCCCTGACCCACACATCTGACCCTAAGAGTTTCACGGACTCAACATCTTGAAAACATGACACACAACACTTCAATTGCTCACTGACCCAACTACAAGGATCACTTTCCACAATCACAACCTTACCTTTTTCCGTTACCATAAGACAACAACAAAACAGAGAAGAAAGGAAGAAGACCAGAAAACGTCAAAACTTACCTTTTCCACTCATTTTCTCTAAACACAGAAAAACTCAAAGTGCAAAACCAAACAAGGTAAAATTGGGGGCTCACTTAAGACAAACCAGGTAATAAGCTAATGAGGGAAGTGAAACAATTTTTTATCTTTCGATAACCGTTCCCATCCTGTCCGTCCAATTATTACATCAACATCCAGCAGCTCAGATAACTCCGAAAACTGAGCTACGACTTCACATCAATCATTTCCCCCAGTGCGGGAAACGAAGCGATAATTAAATGCTCCATATTCTTTTTCCCAAGAAAACCAAGGCAAGCTCGGGGGAAAAGGAACACCTCCAAGGACATATTTTCGGCCGAGGTATACAAAAAATTTTTTAAAGCTCACCTTTGTTTTCTTACAACAAAGCAAGCTTGGGGGCTATGATACATAACGAATACCTCGGCCAACACAACAAGCGAATACCTCGGAAGAAAACAAAATCAAATATCAACAAACCCACCAAATCCGGACGAGCTATGAAAAGCTCGGAACATAACTGACATTTTAAAACGTTATCATTAAGGATAACTTCGAAAGACACAGAGAATCCCGAGATATACTATAACCGAACATACTAAAGACGCCTATATAAACACATAACTAACCTCGGAGTAAGGCAGGTCACAGAACTCACTCTAAGTTATTTCTCTTATTTTCTAATAATTCACATTCTTACTTGAGCGTTGGAGTGCTTTTTGCAGGTGCTCCCGCCGCGGTATTCCAACTCAGCCGATGTATAACTCTCTCACTCAAGCACAGTTGCGGGCAGAAGGAGTTACTATACCTCGACAACGTACGAACGGAACAGTTATGAATGAAGGAAATGAAAATATTAGAGGCTAATAGGTGTCATTATATATATATCTTTGTTTCAATTCCCTTAATAATTTTTTTAATTAAAATAATAAATTATAAATAATTTATTATTTAATTTTAAAAAATTCGGAGTATTATAGTATACGTTATTACTAGTCATTATTGCCTTCTTTTTGTGAAAAAAACGGAACAAAAAAAGATATGAAATGAATGTGAAGAATCCCAAAAGTTAGACATCCTTTTATAGTTGTTGAAAAATTATTTACACGTATCTCGTCTATTTACACTGTACACGAGTTGACGTTGCTCATATCTCGTTTATACTGTGAACGAGATGAGTTTATATCACATGTAAATTCAACTCGTTCATAATATAAACAAGATATGACAAGGTGACAGATTTTGGTAATAATTTTTGAAATTATTTAATTCAGTAATTAATATATTTATTTTATTTATTAAAATAAAAAATTCGTCACTATAACGTCAAATCTGATACAGTGAGAGTGAGGCCAGAACTTACCTTGATCCTTCTGAGTGGAAGCCTTAGGGTATTCAATTTTCTTTTTGTAAGGAGACAGGATAATAAGAAATGATAACAGACTCACAATTATATTGGTGGTTGTGAAAATACAAATTTAAAAAATGGGAGTAATTATAGGGAGAAAAAGACAAAAAAGTGTAAAAACATAAATGGTTAACATCTGAACATAAGAAAAAAAGGGTCTAAAAACAGTTAACATTCCAGTAAGAATAATATAATGTAAATTTTGAATTGAATTTCAATTAGATATCAAATTCAAGGTGGAAATTAAAAAAGATACCCTAGAAATAACTCTATTCACTCACCGTCTTCACCAAAGAGGCTACACAATGAGCATTTCAATGACTTATACATAGTTGCATGAAGCAAAAGTGTGTCTCTCTTCGGCTTCCATTAAAACAGGAGAATGTGAAGGCATAGCATGTGTATATGGATAAATTCACTTTGATGTTCCATTTGTGAGTTCAGCCATAAATCAAGCCCATGGTTGAACCAGGAAATACAAGTTACTCTGGTTGAATATAAGCTTAGCTTGATGAGATCCAAGAGTACTGTAACATCAACAAATAACACCTCATTTATCAACAAATTAAACTCGAGAGTGTCTGAATTAAACATCACAATTTAGTGTCATGCTCATGCATTAAATTACAAATTACAGCTATGTTTTACAACTACTATGCAATTTTTAAAGTTGACGACCCGGAATAGGAGAAAAAAAAAAAATCCTACGTCCGCTTTTATACTATTCCTTCGTAGGATTATTTATTTATTATTTATTTTGTGGTAATAATTTATTGCTTTGATATATATTGTAAATAGTCCCATCATGCCATAAACCATTGAAGCACAATAAAAACAATAATCAATGACAATATATAACAATTTGGTCTTTTGTTACAAAGTCTACAGCAAAATCTAGGTCTTCATCAATCATCAGCTACAGTATAATACATACCTTTCAAACTATCTAAGTATCTAGCTCTAGTTTGTCTCTAACGTGGAATATATATCCGATGTGCTTATTTTTACTTTATTATTATTATTTTTTTTAATTTTGTGGTCAAGGTTTTGGGTTGGACAATCCAATCTGAGACATGCAATGCAATAACAACATGAAAGAGCCAGGCCACGAAGTTAATGTCCTCGATAACTATTCTAGTTAAGTCTTCGTCTACCTTGGCACCTATCCTCCATGATCACTATCCAAGCTACGTCTTCGTCTACCTCATCAACCAATTGGTATCAATAACTACCAAAACAGTTGAATTGGCAGCTGTGATTGTCATGAGGTGCAGGATTGATTCTCTAGATGCAATGAATTAGACTACATAGGACCATGGGCTTCGATACTTGTCTTACGTGCTGGAAAAAATGACAACTTTTTGGAAATATTTCTTTTGATACAAAACAATGGTCTATTTAATCGGGTTGATTCAGTGATTAATTTACTTATTTAAAATAAGTTAGAATTTAAATCTTAATTTATACATGTAATAATTTATCAGACATTAGCTAATAATAAATTTTAAAAAAAATTTAATTCATGACCAATTAAGTTTTGACCAGTTGAATAATAATATTAATGAGAACTTTATATTCTCTTCAATACAAACAATCAGTCACAACTCACAACATATACAAGTTTGGTCTTTTTGTTGCAAAGAAGAAAATGACAGAGAGAAAAAGCCAAGGCTCAACCATTTAAAGTTTAAACTTAGTTTGGCAAAATTTTTTAAAAATATATTTATGAGTAAAGTGATAATTAGATTTTTAAAGATTTTAAGGATTAATTAATTTTTGAAGAAAAAAAATTATCAATTATATTCTTCATGATAACAAACGGTGGACATGTATCTTCTTCCATCAATGGATAGTGCAAAGCTGTAAAACGAAACGGAATTATCTATATATTATGTTTCGTTGTTGCCACATGAGCACTGAAACGATGTAGTTTTAGATCGTGAAGCATTTATTATCTTTTGAGAATTTATATAATATTTATCAACTGTTCCCTGTTTATCACAAATCCTACCAAAATAGATAAAGTTTCACTCCAAAAGTTATTATGGATCTGTATGACGGTCTTTCATAAATAAACATATTACAGTAGGTAACGGTACATATAAACACCATCATTAAAGTTTACATGATGAATTGATAGAAGAACATCACATTTTCACCGTTTACTATCATGGATAACTAAATTAGTACTTTTTTATTTCAGAGACTAATTAATTCGAGGTTGAAATTTGCAGAGAAAAAGAAAAATCCAAGACTTGGCGACTTGAGTCTTCAGCTACAATGTAAAACATACTTTTCAAACAAGCCTGGCTTTAATTTCTCAGTAACGTGAAATATATATGCAGTGTGCTTATTTTTATTACATATTTAAAAAATGATATATACAAATATCCTTGCTCTAAATTTGCCATAAACAGTTAAACTACATCCTACACCATAATTGACTACGTTGCCCCTTAAATTACCTCGAATTCATACTTCAACATTATCAACCATATTATATATGGAACTCTTTTTACTCTCCCGCTCATTATAAGGTGCAGAATAGAATACAACGAAAAATAATGAGAATGTTAATGCACTTGCTTTTTGTGATGCTTGGGGTTGTAACTAGTGGGCTTCTGGTTCAAACCCAGTTACAATCAGGTATATACTTACCAATATTTAATTATTTGAACAGTCAATTGAAACAACTCAATTTGAAACCAATATTATTTGTATGCCACAGGATTCATTAGCATAGATTGTGGGCTACCCGAAGGAAAGGACTATACTGAGAAGAGCACAGGAATTAATTACATTTCAGATACTAATTTCATTGATTCAGGTGTGAGCAAAATGGTATCGAATGAAGATAAGATTACTCACCAACAACAGTTTAGTTACCTGAGGAGCTTTCCCAACGGTATGAGAAACTGTTACAAAATTAGTGTGATAAGTGGCACTAAATATTTAATCAGAGCAAGTTTTCTGTATGGAAACTATGACGGTCTAAATGAGCTTCCACAATTTGATATTCATCTCGGGTCTAATTTGTGGGACACAGTGAAACTAACCAATGCATCACAGAGCAGTTACAGAGAACTGATGCACACTCCCACACTGAATTATGTACACATCTGTCTAGTTAACACTGGCAACGGGATTCCTTTTATTTCTGCCATAGAGTTCAGGAATATGGACTTTAACAATGTTTATAAAACTTCCGGAGCTACAACATTGGCTCGTTTGGTTGGTTTAGATTTTGGTTCATTCACCAACCTAACATACAGGTCAGATTTTGCTAGTATTGTTTGGATGGATATTTGATTATTCCTCTACTACATATTTGATTATTATAGTTGTTGATAATTAACCTATATAAATGTTACAAAGTGTAAGAAAATTGTGGTATCCAGGTACATGGATGATTTTCATGATCGTTTATGGGAGCCTTATTCCAACGACCAGTGGACACAACTACACAACCCTATTAGCAATGATCTACCTTCCAACGAATATGAACTGCCAAATTCAGTAATCTGGACTGCTGCTACACCAAGAAATGCTAATGGTGTCTCCTTAGATTTCTACTTTGATACACTTAATGTAACTACACAGCAACAGTGCTATTTCTATCTGCACTTTGCTGAGGTTCAAAATCTGGCACCAAATGAAACTAGAGAATTCAACATCACCCTTAATGGAGAGTACTTTTATAATCTACTTCGACCCGGTCACTTTGTAAATACCATATTTGATCCATCTCCAAATAATGTATTCTATAAGAATAATAACATTTCTCTTGTTAAGACAGAAGCTTCTACCCTTCCACCCATCATCAATGCTCTTGAGATTTATCAAGTTAAGGATTTCTCACAATTAGAAACTCAACAAGATGATGGTATGTTCTAAAATATTATTCTTTTCATTGTCATCAGTAATCTTATAGTTCTGTATATATGAGCCTCATTGTTAACTCTCTAATATCTGTGGTAGTTGATGCTATCACAAATATCAAGAAAGTTTACAGGGTGACCCAAAATTGGCAAGGTGATCCATGCGCTCCTGTAGCATACATGTGGGAGGGTCTAAATTGTAATTTTAATGGCACCCCAAGAATCACATCCTTGTAAGTATGCATGTATAGATTTGATTTGTTAAGTATAATGAACCGTTTATAATGTATTTGGAAATTCATGCAGGAATTTATCTTCAAGAGGACTCACTGGATACATAGCAGTTTATATCTCCAAGCTTAATAAGTTAGAGTCCTTGTGCGTCACTCCAATGCAAATTCATTGAATTTTTCTGTGTTTTTTCCTATCCTCCTCTTGGATTGTAGTGATTTGAGTTTGTTGTGTCAGGGATTTATCAAATAATAGCTTAATTGGGGAGATACCTGTTTTTCTGGTAGAAAACCTGCCATGGCTTAGAGTCCTGTAAGTTTATTTCATACTCTCTGCATTAATATAAATGATTGATTTCGTTGTTACAGAAAAAATAAAGAAGCATTTTCTTTTGTAGAAACTTGCAGAATAACAACCTCACAGGTCTAATTCCAAATGCACTTCTACAAAAGTCAAGTGAAGGTATACTATCACTTAGGTATACATCTTACTCTTATTTAATTTGATACCCTAAATCAGCAATACCTGTTATTTACATAGTTACATGAATTTCTACAAATTATGTAGTATCACATATCATACAACTTTGACACATGGAAACTTAAAAGTAAGAACCTCCATAGAGATTGCAAATTAAATGTAGTTTTTCACTTTAACTTGATTCTTGTTACTGAATGATGCTAGGTTGGGGCAAAATCCAAATCTATGTGAATCTGGTCCTTGTGACCAACAGACAAAAGATAAAAGCAAGGAAAACAATCCAGTTATTTATATACTAGCATCTGTTTCTGCATTTTTGATGCTCCTACTGGTAGTTCTTGCAGCAGTTAACATCATTCACATTAAAAAGAGAGAGCTAAAAGGTAAAAGAAACAATACTGCAAACTACAATTTACAGTCCTCTAAGTACAATTAACCATGACACACATTTTGACCTTAAAATTAGATGATGTCTACATTCATATGGAATCTGGTGATCCTTTGGAATCCAAGCGCCGACAATATTCATTCGATGAAGTTGTTAACATGACCAATAACTTCGAAAAAGTCCTCGGTAAAGGTGGATTTGGAACAGTTTACTATGGCATTATTGATAATATTCCAGTAGCTGTCAAGATGCTTTTGCAATCATCAGTACAAGGATATCAGGAATTTCTTGCAGAGGTAAATTTGATAATAAAAATGTTGGTTATCTAATATTTCTTGAATCTCAATACAAAATATTCAATAAGTATAAAAACAAATTCGCTACTAAATCAACCAAATAATCAAATTCTTTTACACACTGAAATGAGATAAATTACAGGTTAAATTTTTTATGAGGGTTCACCACAGAAACCTGACTTCTCTGATTGGATACTGCAATGAAGACGACAAGATAGGGATCATCTATGAATATATGGCAAATGGGAACCTCAATGAACATCTTTCAGGTGTATATCTGAATTACTTATGTTTTGTTTAATTTAGATTTAATTAACTTAATTATGCTATAAATACAGGCTTTTAAAAATACTTAATCATAATTGTGCAGGAAAAGCTACCCGGAAAAAATTCTTAACTTGGGAGGACAGACTCCAAATAGCAGTGGATGTAGCCCAAGGTTAACAAGAAAGCTAACAAACTACTTTCTTCAATCTCATCCTATTTTCTTTAATTTGTACTAAAATCTTGTGTCAGGATTGGAATATCTGCATAGTGGTTGCAAGCCACCTATAATCCACAGAGATATAAAATGTACAAACATTTTGTTAAATGAAAACTTTCAAGCAAAATTGGCGGATTTAGGCCTCTCCAAAAGCTTCATTTTCAGTGGAGACACACATGTGTCCACTATGGTTGCTGGAACTCCTGGCTACCTTGATCCAGAGTAAGTGTTGTAATTACTTTTGGTTTAAATTTTATTTTTAAAGTTTGGTTTGAATTATTTAATTTTAATTTTAATTACTGTGTTGGTCTCTATAGTTTCACCAAATTTATAATTAGGTTTCTATACTTTTTTTCTTTTCAATGAAGTCTCTATACTATTTTTTATTCTGTAATTATGTTATTTTCATGAGTTTGAAGAAATTATTATAAGACCTTTATAAATTAACGAAACTATATTATTGGTGATGCAGGTACCAAACATCAAATAAATTAACTGAAAAAAGTGATGTGTATAGTTTTGGAGTAGTTCTTTTGAAGATAATCACAGGTGAAGCAGCAGCATCATCAAAAGCACATAACAATGCTCACATAAGTCAGTGGGTGGGTTCTGTGGTTGCTAGAGGGGACATAGAACGTATTGTAGACCCAAGCTTAGAAGGAGATTTCGACATTTATTCTGCATGGAAAGCAGTTGAAGTAGCAATGGCATGTGTCTCCATTAGTTCTAAAGAAAGGCCGTACATGAGAGATGTTTTGGTGGAGCTAAAGGAGTGTTTGGCGGTGGAATCAGCTCGGAAAAATGTTGGCGCCAAAGATTCAAATGAGTTGGTTACCATGAATCCAGTTACTGAAATTAGTCCCATAGCTAGATAGTTAATAAATAATTCCTTCCTAATCCTAGTGCTTAAAATGAAATACTCTAAGTTGTATTGTGTTTCATTTTCTTTTGTTTCCTTGTTTCTTTACTTTAACTAGAATGAGACCCGCGCACGGTAAATTAATAATAGTATATAATAAATATTAAAAATGACTATATTTTGTAGAATTAAATTAAATATGTGTAAACTAAAGTTAAATTTGAAAGGTGCTTTGTTTAAAATAATTTATAGTACAAAAAATTTGGATGTTGGAGTTGTACAAAGCGATATTTTTATTTAGTGATTTGATTTTTACATTTGTTTTAGTTGATGGGCTTAGTCTTTTTATGTATGTAGCGCTCGTCTTCCTTTTTTTTTCTTTATTGGTTATTGTTAGAATTGTTGCTTTCTTCTTTTTGTCGTAGGGTCTTGTAAAGGTATATTATTTATAAATTTTTGAGTTGTATGCATTTTTTATTATATTGTTTGTTCCATCTTTACATGTATATTTTTCTTCTGAATATGTGTCTTGAATTTGTATGGTTTTCTTTCTTCTTAATTTCTTGATGTAGTTTTTCAATGACATCTACAATAAAAAGAACAAAAATGTGTAGATTTTTTTGAATAAATTATTTTTAATAAGAATAATTAAAATAGTATAAAATAAAATTATCTGTTAGTATTTTTCTTTGACCCACTCTGTCAGACAATGTCTCAAATGATTCAAATTTAAAATAGTCTTGAAGAATGTTTGAAATTGGATCTTTAATTTCTTTCACAGTTGTGAGTAAAAAGTTTGCTTTCATTGTATCTTTAATTGGCCTATACAAATCATTTGCATCTTCTATTTTTAAATTTTTTATAGTATAGACTTTTTCTTCTTGTAACACATGTTTGAATTTGTTCATCATATTTCTCTTCACAATTATATGAAGATGTGTTCCCTGCAGTGTTAGTAAATCATAGTTAATAATAAGTTAAAAAAGAACAATGAATAGCATATTAAAAGAAGTATAATTTTAACGATATTAAAATATAATTATATATAAAGTATTATAAAATAATATAAAAAGTATAAAAAACAAAAATAATTAAAGTATTTTTTTGTAAATTCAATTTAAAAATATAATAAATATGTTTGTTTTGTACCTTTTCATCTAATATAATCATTTCTAAGCAAAGAGATTCTTCTTCATTTGTGGGTGTTAATATTTCCCATAGATGAACTACGCGAACTTTGATAAACTAATTGTCTTTTTGTTTGGTGATATTGTCCAAAGAATGATGCTCCATTGAGTAAGTTTGAGATGTTGTGTAGTTCGGAAATAATTTTGTTGTGCTAAATTTGATATCATTTGAAGGAATAGTAATAAGAGACTTATATAAGTAGTTCAAATAGTATGGAATTTGAATATTTGTAACGTAAAATTTATTATGATTAATAATATTATATGACATTTGTAATATGAATGTTTATTATTTGCATCTTCTATTTTTAAATTTTTTATAGTATAGACTTTTTCTTCTTGTAACACATGTTTGAATTTGTTCATCATATTTCTCTTCACAATTATATGAAGATGTGTTCCCTGCAGTGTTAGTAAATCATAGTTAATAATAAGTTAAAAAAGAACAATGAATAGCATATTAAAAGAAGTATAATTTTAACGATATTAAAATATAATTATATATAAAGTATTATAAAATAATATAAAAAGTATAAAAATTAAAGCAAAAGTAATTAAAGTATTTTTTCGTAAATTCAATTTGAAAATATAATAAATATGTTTGTTTTGTACCTTTTCATCTAATATAATAATTTCTAAGCCAAAAGACTCTTTTTCATTTGTGGGTGTTAATATTTTTTATATATGAACCACGCGAATTTTGATAAATCAATTGTCTTTTTGTTTAGTGATATTGTCCAAATAACGATGCTCCATTGAGTAAGTTTAAGATGTTGTGTAGTTAGGAAATAAATTTTTTGTGCTAAATTTGATGTCATTTGAAGGAATAGTGATAAGAAACTTATATAAGTAGTTCAAATAGTATGGAATTTGAATATTTGTAACGTAAAATTTATTATGATTATTGATATTATTATTACATTTGTAATATGAATGTTTATTATATTTAATGAGTTATTTATAGAAATTAACAAAATAATTATTGGAGTTATAAATATATTGTATTGTTTATAACAGTGAGATATAATAAATATATGGATATGGATTGAATGTCTTTGTAGGTTACAAATTTGATTACAAATTTTTTTATATTTTTTTTTTTGGTGATTTGAAAATAATAGTTGATTTGGCAAAAATTGAGTGGTTGATTCTAATATTTTGCCAAGTAAACGATGTTGCTAACATGGCATTAGTAGAAAAAAAAATATTTTAAAAATAATATTGGCTCTAGTTTATTGAAATTAATTCTATTTATAGAAAAAAATCCTAAAATAATTGGTATAACTTTAGATTTCAAGTAGTCTTAGACCTCAAATAAATTTAAACTCAAAGTAATTTTGTACTTTAACTCTTTAAGTAAATTTGTGTATCAAACATAAATTAGCTTGACCACCAAACCTAACTCATTTTTATTTTTTTTAACCTAGTATGTTTTATGCATATATAATTTTCGACTTTAATTATTGAATTATTTTTAATGTCAACCATTTGTGCCAAATTACTTTGCACAACAATCAGAAAAGCTTTGCAACCTCTATTGTTTAATTAAAGAGAATTTGAGTTTTACCTTGTGTATACAAAAATTTATTAACCAATAACATATTTTTAAATAGAGTTTAGGGAGAAAATAAAAAATGCTAATACAT
>NC_029793.2:5200374-5214667 GCF_000816755.2 Arachis ipaensis | reverse complement strand
ATCCTATATTTATTTATTTAATAAATTTATTAATGAAAAAATATGAATGTTAAGAATAGACCAATATTTTGGATGGAAATAAATATTTTCAAAATGTTGTAATCATTTTTCCCCTGCATGCAAGAGAAGTGTCGAATCTGATGGTCCCATGATAAATTATTCTCAGTATAAAATCAAGTATTATTCCACTCTCATCACAAAATAATGACACTAAATAAATAAATAAGCACATATTTGACGTTAGAGAATAGATACAAATGAAAGGCAGGCAACTTTGAAAGATATGTTTTATGTTGTAGCTGAAGACTTAAGTCGCTAAGTCTTGGCTTTTTCTTTCTTTCATTTTCTTGGTACCAAATTGGTATATATTATGATTGATTGTTTTATTGTGCCTCAAAATCTCAAATTCAATGCCACGAGATCAGATGGTGACGTCTGTGGTGGCATAAAGACGAATGGCTAAGGATGATGTTGACTGACTAATATCTGTTAGATACTTATATTTGATAAAAGGATTATGAAAAAAAAAATACGGTAAATTGCTGGAGTGTTACTATGAGAGTATAAATAAAATTTGGATACCAAAAATTTAGGCTTGAGTTATAGGCCTTGAACTTAAACAAAAATATTGAATAAGGTAATATTAATAGACCGAAAAATTTCGTAAAATTCATAAATTTTTATGATGAATTGTTTTTTGTTATTTTAAATACTAAATAAATAATATTAATCAGTAGGAAAAAAAAAAGCAAATTTACAGTTTATGAGTGGAAAGAAGAAAAGAAAACTAAAGAACAAATTTATTCGAGTAAACAGTAAAAAAAATAAAATTGTTAAATAAATGTTTGATATAAATTTTTTTTTAAAAAATAAAGTGCTTTATATTGAGATATAAACATTGAATAAATTTTTATCAATTATATATCAATATTAGAGTTTAGGTTTTAGGTTTTACTTGTATAATATTTTCTTTTTGTTTATTCTAAAAATTGAAAAAACAAAAAGAGCAAACAACATTATACTTTACAATTTTTAGAATAAACAAAATTATTTATTATCCTATTTTTGTTTTTTTTTATTTTAAAATAAATAAAAAATAAGACAATAAAGTATTATATTTTACAATTTTAATTCTAATTTTCAACAACTCAATTTTAATATATTAGAAAAAATTTTCAATTGACACTATCAAAAAAATAATTTTAATCAAAATTAGGAATAAACCCGAATAATTGGATATGCTATGTCAAGTACGAATCTATCAATCGTAACAAAAAAAATATTTCATCGAGTTGAATTTACTTCCTGACTCATACAATATTTAAATTTTACAAGTAATTTTAAATCAATCAAATTCTACTCAATTTTATCACTTTGGTTAGGTTTGCTCATATGAGACAGTTTTTTCCTAAACCAATTATTTACACAATTTAAAAACATGCATTGAGATAATGATGACATCCCATGATTTAGTGTTGTCTTTCTTCTATACTAAATTATTAGATTCCATTGGTTATCATCAGCAAACATATCACGTAGAATTTTGTATGTAGTGAAATTTTTTTTGGAACATTTATGTAATTTTTTTATGCAAATATACGTTATATATAAATCTTTTTCAAAGAAAATCTTTTCCATAAATTCTATAAAAAGAGAAAAAATTTAAAATTCTAAATTTTAAATTCTAAACCCTAAATTTTTTTATGTCAATAAGAAAAAAAAATTATATAAATAAAAGCTAAAATCTAAACCTCAATATTAATATATAATTGATAAAAAGTTATTCAAAGTTTATGTCTCAATATAAGTCACTTCATTTTAAAAAAAATTTATCTCAAATAACTATTTAACAAATTTTTTTTATTTTTACTATATATTCTAATAAATTTGTTTTTCTAGTTTTTTTTTCTTTCCACTCAATAATTATAAAGAATAAATTACTATATATACCCATAAAAGATATAAACGCTAATAAATATATCCATTAAATAAAAAAATGACCATTGTATCCATAAAAAGATGGATTCGGTATGGCAGAAAATAGAAATATTCAAACTTTAAAAAGCTATTTAAAAATTTTAAATTGTCTTTCTCTCTACCACTACTACCACCATAGATATATATGATAATTTATTCAATTATAATCTTGTTACCTTTTTTATTGATATTACTTATTTAGTATTGGGGTAACAAAATATTAAACCACCATCAAAATTTATAGACTCGAATTTTTTGGTACCTATTGATGATGTTGTTTTATCCCGATTTTTACCTAAGTCCAGGTCCCATAACACAGGCCTAACTTTTTGGTGTCCAAATCCTATTTATACCCTTACAGTAACATTCTAGTAAATTTCTGTAACTTACTCAGTTTTTGCGTTGATTAACTATCCTTTTTTTTTTTAATTCTCTTGCTAAATGCCAAGTATTCAACAGGTATTGGTTAATCAATTTCTATCCATCCTTAGTCACCCTTTTCTAATCCACCACCGATAGATTAGAGAAAGTCTAGAGACCAACATTTTTATTAAAATTTGGTCAGTATTTAACCAACAAAAAAAAAAATAATTTCACATCATTAGATATAATTTTATACCATTAAAAATATTATTGATAACTAATTAATAACTACAAATCACAAAATCTACTAATTAACAATTATTACCACAAACAATAAAAAATAAAAAAATCATATATATGAATGAACAATAGAAGCTGACTCAGGATTTTTCCCCTTACGGCCCGGGTCAACTTTACAATATCAGATAATGTGTATATTAAAAATCATATATCATTGGAAGCTAGTAGCCTAGTACAAAAAAGAAACACAATTATAATAAAATGTTTATCAAAAAGTAAAAACGTATGTGCAGTTAACTATATATGTAAATTAATAATTGAGAGTCGTTGAATAATTTAATAAATTTAATTAAATTATTATCTAATGACTCTATGCTATCAACTTCATATAAAGTAATTACACCTGAGTTTTTACCTATCAAAAAATAAAATGCAAGTCGCAAATAAATTGCTACATACAAAAAAATCTTGAGCTATATTTAAATAGCAGCACTGAACTGAACCACTCGTAATCTTTGATATGCATGTGCAATGGCAACTTCTCTTTTTCTACTGCTTGGAGCTCTTTCTTTCATAGCAACGATCCAAGGCCAGGATCAATCAGGTTCGGTTACTTAAGAGTCATTTTGTGTTTCATCATTTCTTAATTTTAACAAGTCTAAATAATAATGATTTCTATCAGGATTTATTAGCATAGATTGTGGACTACCTGAAAATTACAGCTACGTTGAAAAGAATACAGGAATCAGTTACATTTCAGATGCTAATTTCATTGATTCTGGTGTGAGTAAGATTGTGTCGCCTCAAGATAAGGCTACTCATCAACAATATTTTACTTACCTTCGAAGCTTTCCTTATGGAACAAGAAACTGTTACAGAATAAATAATGTAACCATCAACACTGAATATTTAATCAGAACTAGTTTTTTGTATGGAAACTATGACGGTCTAAATAAGCTCCCACAGTTTGAAGTTCATGTTGGAACTAATTTGTGGGACACATTGAAATTCTCGGATGCATCAGTGAGCATATACAGAGAGCTCTCTCACTCTCCAACAAGGGATTATGTAGATATCTGTCTGGTTAACATAGGCACTGGCACACCATTCATTTCGGCTATAGAATTGAGGATTCTTGAGAAGAATAATGGTCCCAGCTCTTCCTCAGTTGCACGTCTCAAAGGATTAGACTTGGGCAGCAAGAACAATTCAACATGCAGGTGAGTGATTTCTAAAATATGGTTGCAGTTTCTGCATGCCAACTTCACTTGTTACTAGGGGTGCTCAAGACGCATGAATTTGATTAGATATAAACCTTAAAGGATTATACACCTTCTACTTTTACTATTTATGGTTAGTGTATAAAGCTACAGTAACTTAGTCTCTATAGTTTAGCTAACCACAATGGTTAAAGTATAATCCAAATTTTAATTTTATATAAACCAATTCATCAATCTGATATTGTGTGAATTCCACCATTCTAAATGCAAAGTTCATTCTGTGCCTTCTAAAAGTAACTGATAAGAAAAAAGAAGATAAAAAATATATACACAAAAAGTAATACATATATCATTTTTCTTTTAGAAATGATTAAAAGAATAAATATTTAAAAGAAAGAAAATTGGGGGTGTACATGCAGGTACAGAGATGACATATATGACTGCTTATGGGAGCCTTATTCCGTGAATGGGTGGAGACAGTTAATCAGCACAAATATTGATCCTAATCCAACTCAGAAAAAGGCAGATATTGATAATATTTATGTTCCACCAGCAAGTGTGATGAGAACAGCCGCTACACCAAGAAATGCAAGAGATTCTTTGGATTTCTACTTTCACTTGGATTATGTTGCACACATATATCATGTCAGATTCTATTTTGCTGAGGTACAAAAGCTGTCAGCAAATGAAAGTAGATCATTCAACATCAGCGTCAATGGCAATTATTGGGAAGGACCCATTGTACCCACATACAATCAAACAGTTTTCTACGATTTTTTCAGTACATATTTTGAAAGAGTTAGTGAATATCGATTCTCACTTCTTCCTACAGAGTTCTCTACCCTTCCTCCTATCACCAACGCTATTGAGATTTTTCTTTTTAAGGATTTCTCACAGCCACAAACTCAAAATGATCAAGGTATGTATAATAAAACTATAATTCTATGGCAATTGTTTTGGTATCTTTTGAAATTAAAGCTAAAGGTAAATTATTTTCTAGTATGCATAATTGTATGATAGATTTATTATACATACTTTTTATCGGTAATGCTATAGAGACCATATCTAAAGTTATTTTATATACATATAACATTTGTAACTATATATTTATTAAGACAAAAATTATATAATTATCCTAGCGATAATTTAATGAATGTTAAATAAAGTAATTTTGAATTATTTTAGCTAATTTTGTATTATTTCCAAACATTATTACACTCTTATAATGCATAAAATTATCACATTTTCAATCAATTTAACCTGTAAACTAAATTAAAGTTTGACCAAAAATAAATTTTAAAGTATGCATTAAATATACTTTAGAATTACAGAAGTATTTATAAACTTCTATATTTCTCTAAAAGTAGAAATAATGCAATAAGTTAATTATTTAGAATCCAATTCAAACACAATACTTTACATTCGAAAAAAATTATGTAAAGAAATTTATTGCATACATTAAATGAGTGCATAATCAGATTTATTACACAGTAATATACGACAAAAAATAATTTACCCTCTAACTTTAAGAAAATACCATAAACAGTAGTTGCCTAGTTCTATTTTTCTAAGCATACTCCTTAATTTCCATTCTCATTATTTGTAACTTATAGAATGGCTTATAAGTTAAAATTCTTTTGAACTGGTGTTTATCAAAATAAAATGGCAGTTGATGCTATGAGAAATATCAAGATTGCTTATAAGGTGTCAAAAAATTGGCAAGGAGATCCATGTGCCCCTGTAGCATACAAGTGGGACGGTCTAAATTGTAGTTCCGTTGGTACTTTAAAAATCACAGCCTTGTAAGTTTATTTATTAACTACCAATGTTTTGTACAACAATTGAATTCATCCTCACAAAAATGATGTATAAATTCTTAAGTTGAGAGTATCTTTGGAAATGCATGCAGGAATTTGTCTTCTAGTGGACTAACGGGACAAATTGTATATTATATCGCCAAGCTTACTGACTTAGAGTCCTTGTGAGTAACTAACTCAGCTCATTTAGTTAATATACTCAACGATTCAACCAAGTTTTGTACTGATTTGTGTTTGTGGTGTTAGGGATTTATCAAATAATAGCTTAAACGGGGAGATACCTGATTTTCTGGCAGACCTGCCATCACTTAAAGTCCTGTAAGTTCATCCCATATTTCACCATGCATTTGTATATAGTTTTCAAGTTTTATAGCCCTGTGAGAATGAAAATCATATAATAAGTTAATTATTTAAAATTTAATTCAAACATGATACTCTATTCAAATAAAATATAAATGAGAGAATTTATCTTATATGTTAAATACGTATACAATTAGACTTGTTATACGGCAATATATATAAGAAGCTGATGAGTTTTCATTTGTAGAAACTTGCATAATAACAACCTCACAGGTCAAGTTCCGAATGCACTCATCCAAAGATCAAGTGAAGGAGTACTATCACTAAGGTGTGCATCTTATTCTTATTCAATTTGATGCCATGAATCAGCAACAATATCTTGATTTCATTATTGTTGTCTTTTTCTCTTTTATATTATACCCAAAAAACTTTAAATCATGACACATAGAAACTTGAAAGTAAGAATCTCCAACCGAAGAATGCAAGTGTAGTTTTTCGTTCTGACTTAATTCTCGTTACTGAATGATGCTAGGTTGGGGCAAAATCCAAATCTGCTATGTGAATCTGCTCTTTGTGACCAACAGACAAAGGATAAAAGCAAGAAAAATAACAGAGTTATTTATATACTAGCATCTATTTCTGCAATTTTGGTGCTCCTGCTGTTAGTTCTTGCAACGGTTAACATCATTTACATCAAAAAGAGAAAACCAAAAGGTAAATAAACAATACTTCAAACTACCATTTACAATATTTGTTGTAACATAAATGTTTTTCTTTTTGGATACAATAACAGATTATTTCAAAGTTCATAAGGAGTTTAGTGATCAAACTGGATCACAGTTGGAATCTAAGAGAAGACGGTATTCATTCAATGAAGTATCTAACATGACCAATAATTTCGAAAGAGTCCTTGGTAGAGGTGGATTTGGAACAGTTTACTATGGCATTATTGATGACATTCAAGTAGCTGTCAAGATGCTTTCGCAATCATCAGTACAAGGATATCAGCAATTTCTAGCAGAGGCAAGTGATAACTATTCTTTGCTTAGTAGCTTATAATCTCAATATTTTTAGCTTGTTGTAATGAAAAGTGACACTGAATTATAGGTTAATATTTTGATGAGGGTTCATCATAGGAATCTAACTTCCCTCATTGGATATTGCAACGAAGAAACCAACATAGCACTCATCTATGAATATATGGAAAATGGCAACTTAGAAGAACATCTTTTGGGTATGTTAACAACCTATTAATTATTTTCTTCCAGGATTAACTAAATTAAATGATAAAGGATTTAGAAAGCATGTAATTATGATTATGTAGAGAAAAATAGCAGGACAAAGTTGTTCAATTGGGAAGAAAGGCTCACTATAGCTATGGATGCAGCCCAAGGTTAGAATCAAAATTCAAAACTAACTGAATTTTCCTTAAATCATTTTATCTGTTTCATTTATATATGCCAAAATGTTTTAATCCAGGACTTGAGTATCTACATAACGGTTGTAAGCCACCTATAATCCACAGAGATGTGAAATGTACAAACATTTTACTAAATGAAAATTTCCAAGCGAAAATGTCTGACTTAGGTTTGTCCAGAAGCATTCCAGTTGACGGCGGCACACATGTAACAACTGTCATTGCAGGGACTCCTGGTTACTTGGATCCAGAGTAAGTACTTGGCACTGCTTTTAAATTCTATTTCTTAGAAGAAATACAAAGACATGGAGTTTCAAGCATTACTGAAAGTATAGGATTTTTTGTCTTAGAAACAAATTTAATATTTCTATCTCAAAAATAGTATGAGTGCACATCTCTTGGAGAAGTTGTATTGAGAGAGTGAGAATGAACTGAATCAAACTATATGGTCTTTCGTGCAGGTACCAAGTATCAAATAGGCTAACAGAGAAAAGTGACGTTTATAGTTTTGGGGTAGTTTTATTGGAGATAATCACAGGTAAACCAGCAATACTTAAAGCGGTTGAGGGGAAAATTCACATAAGTGAGTGGGTTAAATCTATGCTTGCAAAAGGTGATGTAAAATGTATTGTTGATACAAGATTACAAGGAGATTTTGAGAGTAGTTCTGTTTGGAGAGCTGTTGAAATAGCAATGGCTTCTGTGTCCAATAAGTCCTCCAAAAGACCATACATGACTGATATTGTGACCGAGCTAAAGGAATGTTTGGCTATGGAGTTGGCTCGAAAACTTAACAGTTGCGAAACCATGACTATGAATTTGGCTACAGAGTCAGAAAGCAGCTCCTTGGCTAGTTCCATAATGATGTGTAAAACAGAAATGGCTGGATCTTAAGTTTATTATTGTTGTCATATGCATATTTGTATCTTGAAATTTTTCTGTTCAAAGATTTTTCTTTTCCTCTTTTTTAGTTCGTTCTTAGTTTATTAAAAGGACTAATACAATTAGTAAATTGTTGTTGTTATACTTGATATAAAGATTATATTATCGTAATTGTTGAAACATTTTAATACGCAAGATTATTTTCAATATAAAACAGATTAACAAAGAGGACAGATAGAGAAAGATAATCCTATCAAAGTTTTGCTAAGGTAATAAATTTTCCCAACTAAAAACTTTTAGTTGAAAAAATTATCAAACTAGTATCGAAAAAAAAAACAGCTTTTGTCTGATTGTTGCAGCAAAAACAATCCTCTTTCCTCACCTTTTTTCCTTGGCAACATCAGAAACTTGAAAGTTTGTTTTCCCATTTTGGTATAGCATGATTTGGATCAAGTATATACTCAAACATATGGTTTTGGAGTTAAAAGGAAAAATTAACATTATTTTGGGGCAACTCCCAACATTGGCGTGATTGTATTGGTGTGGATTACTCCAACAAAACAAACCCTGAGGAACACAAACGAGTGGTGATTTCCAGTAAGTTATTGAACTTAAATTAAGCAAATAGCAGGCAGAGTCATGACAGAAGAATGAATGAAACATGTGTATGGTACTTCATTTATTTAACTATATTATTGACAAAGAATAGCAAAATGGACTAAAGAGGGTTATCAATCAAAGTGCATTTTAGAAGTGTAAGAGACTCCAACCCTCTCAAGGCCATAACACTGCATTGAGCAGTGAATCAATAATTGCATTGGTGAACTCGGTTGTCTTTGCTTTGCCTCCAAGATCAGCAGAAATTTGACCCTAAATTCAATAAAGGTTGCAATTTTCCAAGGTTAGAACTTGTTTGTGACCAGTATGGGAGAAGTAAATTGACTCTGCAAACCCTTTGATGTTATCCACCTCGCTAGTTTCTCGCATTGCTTGACTTTAAGAGTTTTCAAACTCGCCGGGAGGCACTCGTCAGCAAAACAATTGATTTCTGGGCAATTGCATAGATGCAGCTCCTCCAGGTGAGGCGCAGCCAACCCTAGTGCCGGCAAGGATACTAAACTGCGGCAGTCTGAGATGCTTAAATAACGGAGACCTGGAAGAGCCTGTGGCACCACGACACATTTCATGCTTCGGCATTCAATAATTGTCAATTTCTTGAGATTTGGAAGGAGCCCCAATTGAAACGACGACAGTGAATCACACCCCTGTACATGTATCTTCGTTAGTGAAGCCGGCAAATAATCTGCTGAAATTGATATCAGCGACCAACATTTCAAGATTTCCAGACATTCAACATGTAGCGATTGCAGGTGGGGGATCCACTCCAAGACGGGTTGGGCCAGATGGGTTTCTGAAATGTCTAAATTGTGCGGTTGTGCCTTATAATTGCCAAAATTTAATTGTTGAATCTTGGGAGCCCTCGGCAGCGAACATACAAGCTTTGAACATTTAGCAATGGCAAGTTCCTCCAGAGCCGGAAGGTGAGCTGGCAGACTTCCTCTTAACTTCGGACAGCATCTCATTGAAAGGCTTCTAAGTTTAGGAAAACCATCAAACTCATCCGGAAAATGCCACTCCTTCCAACAAGACATATTGTCAAATACCAGATCCGCTAACCAATTAAAATTAGATAACTCCAGATGCTGTAAAGAGGGTAACTGTCCCAGTGAAGGAAGCTTACAGCAACTCACAGAATTTAGACGCAATTCGGTCATACTGGAGTAGCGAGAAAGGCCTAACCAATCTGGGAATGTTTTACCCGGATAACCCTTAATTGATAACTCTTTCAAGTTTTCATGAGGTTGTAACCCCTCAAGTATATGCCTTTCAGTTTTGACATCATCCGTGTAACCTCCTGGAAGCCATTGCAATTTCAAAGTGTTGATGTGCTTCTTGTTACCCATCTTTGCCTCCAAAGCTTCATCACTATTCTTGATCTTCTCCAAATTGAGAATGTGAAATGAGCCGTGAAGATTGTCCAGTGTTCCCAATTCTCTTATTCCATTCTCTTCATGCTCGCCGATGATATAATTACTTAAGAAGTTTAGATGCTTTAGCCTGCTCATTTTCTTCGGCATTTCTTTCACAAGAGAAACACCTCGAATATCAAGGTGGTGTAGATTCTCAAGATCTTGCATGCGGCTGGGAAGCATCTTTAGCTTATAACAGTCCCGCAACTTCAATGTTTGGAGATTGTATAATTTACATATTGACTTTGGCAATGTCACAATACGTGCTCCAGACAGATTTAAATACCGCAAATAAATCAATTCACCTATTGATTCAGGCAATGACTTTATACGAAATGACAAAACTCTCAATTGTTGTTGTAACAGCCAAGGTTTGCTTTCAACGTCAATTGATTGACGATGCGAAGAAAAATCTAAAGCTGTTCTCAAGTGTACTGCTCTCTTACAGGCCTCTCCAAATGACGTGATGCTATCCCTAGATCTTGAAGAAAAGGACAAATGACAAATTTTGCTATCTACCCCGTGTAGATTCTCAGATCCCTCGAGTTTGATATAGAATTTCCTAGCAAAGAACGTTGCTAGATCATGCATGAGATCATGCATTACAAATAACCCTCTATCACTACTAGAAGGTTGAAAAAATGACCTTGCAACTAATTCATCAAAATATGCACAACCAATATTTTTTAATGTGTTGTTTTTCTTTGGTTGTAAGAGATCTTCTGCCATCCATAACAAAATTAAATTGTCTTTGTCAAATTCATAATCTTGAGGATATAATGAGCAATAAACAAAACAACGCTTCAAATGTGAAGGAAGATAGTGATAACTAACTCTTAATGCAGGAGCAATTTTACTGTTGGAGAGTTCCCAAATTTCACTTTTAAGTACATTCTCCCAATCCCCTTCATTATGCTTGTTGCGCAATAAACCTCCAAGTGTCTTCACTGCCAAAGGTAATCCTTTACACTTTTCAACAATTTTTCTACCAATTATTTCTAGAGTTGTATATTGTTTAGAATTAGTAGAAACAGATGAATGCTTCAAAAACAACAACCAACAATCTTCCTTCGACAATAAATTTAGTTGATAATGTAGATTGTTTGGTGCAAACACAGAAGCAACATTTTCGTTACGGGTTGTTAGGAGAATCTTACTCCCATTATTCCCATACCGAAAAGGTTTTAGAAAATCCTCCCACATATCTCGTTGATCATGCCAGACATCATCTAAAACAACCAAGAAGGTCTTTCCTGTTAATTTTTCCTTCAAATTAGTCTGAAGTAAATCAAAATTATCCTGGTCACAGGGAGAAGAATTTATTGCCCCTATTATAGTCCTTGTAAGATGAACAAGGTCAGGATTTTCAGCAACACACACCCATGCTCTAATGTCAAATTTTCCCATGACTTTGGCATCATTGTAAACCAATTGAGCCAAAGTAGTTTTTCCTATCCCGCCCATACCCACAATGGGAATCACAGTCACAAGTGATTCAGCATCGCAGGTATCATCTAATAGCAATTTGATTATGTTCTCCTTGTCTTCGTCCCGACCAAATACGTCAGAACTAACAACGAGAGATGTGGATGGAAGTCTCCATGATGTGTCCAACTTGACACTCTTGTCCAGACCAAGTTTATCTTTTCGTTCAACAAGAGACTCTAGTGTGCCAACTATATTTTCAATGACATTGACACCACTATCTTCAATAATTGAATTAACAGGGCGAGACCAGTCATAAGAATTACCTGGATCCCTCGGAGTAGCAGTGGCAGCTTTAGTGGAGAGTTCATCGAGAAAGTCATCAGCCAAGTAGAGAGCATCTTGGAGATCAACAAGCCACTTCTTCACTCTATTGTTGCCGAACTGCTTCAGCTCAGCATCATCAAGCACAGGTTCAACATCACACAGACAATCATCCAACTTTTGAAGCGACTTCCGAGTAGAGTAGTCACCTTCGAGGATAGAGTCATCTTCAAGTATTGAAGACAGCTTGTTTGAAATAGCATCAACAAAAGAAGAGAGATAAGCTCCACCTTCAAGTTTTGAAGCCATGATGCAAAATCAGATGCAGCAGATGATGAGAAAAGAATGAAAGGGGTTGAGGGAAGTTGTTGTAGCTAGATCGATATAATGTATTCAGATCTCTGGGTCAAAGGATCTCAAGTATATGCGTTTTGCAGTGAACTATCAATGTTCTTTGCTTAGTATTATATACTTGTATAGTGCTGAAACATGTGCAATAATTAATTAATTAATTAATTTATAACATGATAAGCATATTCGTGTATAGGAAAGTTTTCAGATGTACCAAACCACTTTATTGGAAATCTGCTATTCCATTATTTATAGGCGTTCAGATCTATATTAAAATATGGTGAATTCTACTTTACCCCCTCTAAAATAACATGTAAGTTACCCTTCATGATGTATCACACTTTAATTGGTTATTATCTTAACTCTAGTTGGGTTATTTTGTAATTTATTTTTTGAGATGGGTAATTGTATAATTTCTTAAAATATTAAAATTCTACCCGTCTTTCACGCAATCTCTTTCTACAGTGCATCATTCCTTAACGAGTCGTTGAATTCCCATGGCTTGTAACTTCTTCGTTCTTCCCCAGTATAGTCAGCACCGACTTTATTTTTTATTAATTTCACTTTAAAATGAGTATTTTATTTATAAATTATGTTTTGATGCCCAGTTAAATCTAGTACTAAGCATGACTCAAATCCATGATATATATGAAGCCATGATTCAAAATATAATATTTGAAGCCATGATTCAAAATCAAGTGCAGCAGATGATGAGTAAAGAATGAAAGGGGTTGAGAGAAGTTGTTGTAGCTAGATCGATGCAAAGTATTCAGTTCTCTGGGCTTTCTCAAGCAAAAGGAATCTCAAGTGCTTCCCGTTTGCAGAGCACAAATAGTAAAGTAACAATGTTCTTTGCTAATATTTGTATTTGTATAGTGCTGAACATGGATGATAATTAATAAATATTCATAACAATTGTTATAAAATGTTTATTTATTTCGTGCATCATTTTATAAGATTTCATTACCAATCTTAATTCTCAACATAATAATAAGGAATTGTTTCTTTCAAAGATTTATCAATTTATGGGACTGAGTGTAGATAAAATACTTGGTGAATATTTTGCCAAAGTTTTAGTAATTTTGACAGGCTATCGAATTAGACTTGTATTAAGATCTTAGTTTGAGGAGTAGATACGACTCTTTTAAAAAAAATAAATTTGATTCGAAAATTACTTAATGATAGTGTCGAAACAAAATGCCTCGAACTACCTATGGCAAATTTTAACAAATAAAAGAAAATAAATAAATAAAATAAATTAAAGTTTTGGATAAATAAAAGTGTAAAACTGAGTTTAAAGGTGTTTTACTTAAATTTCGTTAATGTTTAAAAGAAAATGTAAGTATCACTGTTGCAATTATATTATCAATAAGAATTAAAAGGGATTGAAAGTAACAAATAAACAAAGAATTGCAAAGTGACGAGGCAAAGTAAATTGCAGAAATTAAAATAAATAAGAAATTATAAAGAGAAGATGAAGAAAGAAAAATAAACGTAAAAAAGGAGTTCGGGTAAAAGTAGAGAAATTTTATTAATAGAAACTGGAAAGAAACAAATTACAAGTGTCTGAATTTAGAGAAATTACTTAAGATTCCCAATTTTACTCTGTGATGTCAAGGAGTTGAGAGCGTTTTGGGTTTTTAAGTGTTTTTCAAAAGAACTGAATTCCCTACCAAATGTGCTTAAAGCTCTATTTATAGATTAACTTAATGTCAATTGACAATTACCAAGTGAAAATTTGAATGGCATCGATAACTGTTCCGCACTTCTTGTTATTGTTTGATACCAATTCAAAAATCAAAATAAATAACCAAACTGTCAAATGACGTAATTTAACTAAAATAAACATAAATATTATATGCAGAAACATAAATATATAACTAATTATTTCTTTTCCATCATTTTTATAAAAATAATATTTTTTGAAAACCTATATCTTAACCCTTC
>NC_029793.2:5199613-5200185 GCF_000816755.2 Arachis ipaensis | reverse complement strand
CTTCTTTATTTGAGTAGCTTACTAAATTAAAATCACGAGCATATGCAATAATTTAAAATTTAAATGTTTTGTAGCACCTTGGATCCACATGCAATAGTTAAAATTTTCAATGATTTGTGACAACGATGGGTCTACATGCAATAATTTACCCCTTTTGATAATGATAATTGTAGCGACCTTAAGCTTTAAAAATATAAATATAAATAAGTTATAATTTATTTTATAAAATTAGAATTCTTTATTTTTAAAAAAAATATAAATAATTTAAGTTTTGTAGCACCTTGGATCCACATGCAATAGTTAAAATTTTCAATGATTTGTGACAACGATGGGTCTACATGCAATAATTTACCCCTTTTGATAATGATAATTGTAGCGACCTTAAGCTTTAAAAATATTAAAAATATAAAGTTATAATTTATTTTATAAAATTAGAATTCTTTATTTTTAAAAAAAATATTTTATTATTAGTAATTGAACTAATTTTATAATAATTTGAATTTAATCAAAACCATAATATTATTATTATTATTATTATTATTATTATTATTATTATTATTATTATTATAAAA
>NC_029793.2:5191973-5197989 GCF_000816755.2 Arachis ipaensis | reverse complement strand
AAGTCAAGGCGGTCATATATATATCGAAGAGAGAGAGAAGAGCATATCGAAGAGAGAAAGAGAGAAAACGTAAACTCTTTTGAACTTCCGGCTTCGATTTCTTGAAATCCGTAACTCCAATAAAAAGTCTAATCCGGTAAGAGTATTCGTAACCTCCTCCTCTACACGTTGGCACCATTTTTTATTAGTGGAAGTTGACAGTGACATAGCTCCTCTTTTCTTTGGGTTTGGCCAACGAGAATTTTAGGAGGCATAGACGATTCTGGACATTTTCTTCTTCGATAGCTCAGTCAAAAAGTTTTTCCGGAGCTTCGAATATTTTGATTTCATACGAATGTATGGTTTTGGTTTCTCGTAGTTAATGTTTAATGTCACGTGAAAACTTAGGCTAGAAGACCTTAAGATAGGAATGAAATGAATGAATAATCGATGGATTGTGTATATGGTATAAAATGTGAGGTTTAGCTGTTGTCAATAATTTGCTGTTGAAGTTGGTCGGTTTGGAAAAGATTTAATATTGGTATTTGTCTGATTTTGAAATAATTTGTTACTGAAAATCATTTGAATGACTGAGAGGTGTTTGGTTTGATAGTTGGGACCCTTGAAAGGTGACAGAAATTCGAGTTTTAGAGGAGATACTGCCAAAACTTCTATAAGAGTTGGAGTTTTGATTTGAGGTGGTATTTTAAAAAGAAAGAGATTATTATGTGGCTTGTGTATTTGAGACTATTTGTTGACCCTCTGTCGCAAGATGTGATCGGGCACTTTAACTCCCCGAATTCCCCCATGGGCATGCATATATATATATAAATATTAAATATTATATTTGAGCTTGGAGTTCGTCTCCATGGAATACTATATTATTGAGCTTGGAGTTTAACTCCATGGAATACTATATTATTGAGTTTGGAGTGTGACTCCATGGAATATTATATTTGAGCTTGGAGTTTGACTCCATGGAATATTATTGAGCTTGGGGATGCGCGCACAGAGGGACTGTCCAATGGTTAACTACCAGGACATGTCGGGTTGGCTGTATAACCGACAGATGAGACTCATCAGCCATAGGACAGGCATACATCATATGCATTTGTTTGCTTTGTTTGAGTGTGCATTGTCTTAGCTTGCTTAACTGTTAAATTCTACTTATCTGCTACTTGTTGTAAATGCTTCTCTATTTGTGTTTTTCTTGTCTGTAATGTTGGTGAAGTATTGGGTTAAAGTTAAATTCAGAATTAGAATACCTTAGACAATTTACCTAACTTCTGGTTTAGTTGAATTCTTAAGCTGAAATCTGAGTGTCGAAGTTCTAGGAATGTCTTTGGCTCTCCCGGGACCTTTTATATTAACTATGCGGGCACCTTTACCATACTGAGAACCTCTAGTTCTCACAACATACTATGTTGTTGTTTTCAGATGCAGGTCGAGAGGCACCTCGTTGAGCGTCTGGAGACCCTCCATACAAGCGAAGAACTATCTTTTGGACTGTCATATTTTGTTTTATGCTACGTATATATGTTTATAGAATCTCCGCATGTACATATTTGTGTTTTGTCCCTCCTAGAGGTTAACTTGGAGATACAGGTGTTTATTTTGTGGTTTGAGTTTTATTTTGGATTGTATATAGATATATATAATCATATACTCTGGCCGGCCTTAGTTTCGCAGTCGAGTCTAGAGCTTGCTATCTGTATTTTGAAACTCTGATGTGTATATATTTTCAGTTTCCTTTTGATCTTACCTATCCATTTTATGAATATCCATGCGAGAGTCACACGATTTTCTGTTTATCGTTCTTGTTTAGCTTATCTTTCAAGGCTCTTAGATATAATTTCTTTCAACTATATTTATATGTCTTTTCTTTTAGAGGTCGTAATACCTTGTCACCTCTGCTTTATGACTTAAGCGTAAGGCTCTGTATAGTAGGGTGTTACAATAATACATATAGTGGAATTTAGTAGGACCCTTTTGATATTTCTTGTGCATGATGCCACTTTCACCCCTACTACTACTATTCTAGTTCTAGCTGGCTGAAAAGTAGTGTAAATTGCATCTTTGTTTGTCGTATTCATGCACAAAAACTACAAATTATTGCCACTATTACATCTTTTTAATATTAGGAACATCAGGATTTTCAGCAACACATGCTCATAGTTAAATTTTTCCTTCGTGAACTTATCGAAATAGTGAGACCGGAACTTACCTTGACCTTTCTGAGTGAAAGTTTCCGGGTATATTCGTATTCTTCTTTCTTTTTCCTTTTTTTTTTCTTTTACAAACACAAAGTCGATAAAAAATAGTGACAGATTGTGACAAACTAAAAGATATTGCCTTTAGTCTTCCTCACAATTACATTGATGGTTGTGCAAATATAAATTAAAATAATGGGAGCAATTATAAGAAAACAAGATAAAAATATTATAAAAACTTAGATGGTCTTAGAAAACCACTTTTTTCAAAAGTTTAAATGGATAGGAAGAAATACATGAATGATTATACAAGTTGAATGACAGATGGGTTCTGAGACATGAACTTCGTCATCACTGGCTATTTTGCTTCCAGATATGTAACATATTAGAGTATCCAAAATCCAAATATGTAAGAAGTCAGATCACCTAAACAAAATGTAAATGGTAAGAAGAACCTTACACGATGTCACGATCCATGAAATAGTGTATACATACCAATAAACAAAAATACTGAACTAAAGCATACACCCAATAATTCATTTTTAATAAAGCGTTTCTAGGAACATAGTTGATTAAATCAATAATTGCATTGGTGAACTCGGTTGTCTCTGCTTTGCCTCCAAGATCAGCAGTTCGGTAGTCGGTACTTTGCTTCTGCAACTGTGTTGAGTAGGGCATTTAGAGTTTCGTCCGCTTTATCGTGGAGATTCAAATGGCACAACATTGAAACACCACCTCAGCAGCCAAGCAGTTGGATTTCCAAAATTCTACACAAGCAAAAGTTCAGTGGAAATACAGGTAAGCGACAGAAGTATGACCCTAAATTCAATGAAGGTTGCAAGTTTCCAAGGTTAGAACTTGTTTGTGACCAGTATGGGAGAAGTAAATTGACAACAATCACTATTCACAATTTTATCTTTTTTAAAGAACAAAAAGAACACCAAATTAGTTTTATGAAATTGCAGAGGGCAAACCGATATTGAGCACTTTCATGAAACATTCATTCAAATAAATCCCATATTCTGTAATAAGTTGATAACAAGGTGAAAAGATCCATAAAATATAATATAAGGTTGAGAAAGGACTCTGCAGCTTACCTTTCCAGCAATATCAGGTGCTGATCCATGTACAGCCTCAGCTAGTGCAATACCTCATCAATGCCCCATACATGGGAAATCTTTTGCCAAGTTTTGGGTCCTTCATGTGGAGAGATTCTTTCCTCCTCATCTCTGCCTTTTATTCATGCAGACCCCTTACCGTTTACATATCCCAAAATCACTTGAATGGTTCAAGATTTACGTGAAAGAAGTTCTTCCTTCCTGAGGATTCAAGAAGTTTTCCTTCAATTGTCTGTGTTATCTTGGCACAGGATTTATTATTGATGAAAAGCCATAGATTAAAGAAGTAGGCAATGTTCTAGTCTGAGGCATTTTAGCTAGGTGCAACCAAGCATTGAATTGCTACCAGTTTTTCAAGTCACACAGGCTAGCAGTCCCAATCATAGATTCAATGTTTCATGAAAGAAATCATACTGCTTTCACGGTCTCTGGCAAGCCCAATACCTATAGAGGAAAGCTAAGTTTTTAATTGTCAAGTTTACTATAAGAAGCGTAATGAGCTAGTACGACCATAATTCTGGCAGAATATAGAAAATAGAACATTTGTTTTATGAAAAATGAAAACATCAACCTATGGAGCTAGCACCGTGTTTATATACATAAATTTGATGAATTTAAATTTTGCAAAATTAGTTACTATCATCTGATGTCTTTCAGTAAGCACAAACAATATACGTCAAGGAAGCCTTTTACAACAACCGTTGGTATATCATTGAATGCTTGCATTATCATATCTACTAAACGACTTGCATGTTCTTTGAATCTTGGACTCCACATTTAAAACAGAGCTAACTATAATTAGATAGAGACGAGGAACAAGTACGAGGAATGATAGAAATTTTAAATAATGCATAACATGGGCCCAAAAAGCTATAAACAGTATGTAACCTTGATTATTTGCTTTCTTTGCAGCAGAAGCAAATTGACATAATCGGTGGTTCTAGAGATTCACTGGTATAGCAAGTTGCTCCATTTATAAACCTGAACAAAGCAGGTAGGATTATACAGTCAATAAAAATATACAGAGACAGCGCAAGAGGTAGTAGCGATTGCAAGACACGGACAACGCAAACTTACTTCAGTGCACCCCAATTCTCAACTTTCCTCAGCCTTCAACCTTCCTATTATTTACAAAAACCAACATTTCGTTCATTTAGCACTCACAAACTATATAACACCCTATGACTATGAGTATATTAGAGATTATAGATATTGACATATAGAAAGATATTGGGATACTAACATTCGGTTTTTGCATAACCACACACCCCACCCGATGATAAAAGTCAGATGAGCAACACATTAGAATATTAGAATTTCATGAGCGCAAATCTGGAAGAACCAATGCAAGAGTATGCTGAAAAACATAGAACCTTGGCATTAGATAATATCTAGGTTTAGACCAATGTTTTACGGGGAATTAAACAAATTAAAAATATACTAAATAGATTGAAGAACTTTCAAAATCTACCACTTGTCTCTTAAGTGCTCAAGATGACAGAAGTTATAAAAAAAAATTAAAATTCAAAAGCATAAGAAAAGTAACCCTTTTTCTTCCTAATTGGAATAACTTCTTCAAGAATAAAGAAAAATAATCCATTTCAAGAAGTATCTGCTTACCCGTATGCCTTTGACCCCTCTCATTCGAATACAATGGTGTAACATCAGAATCAATCATAAGGGTAATCATCATCAGAGTAATCCGAGTCTGCAATATACCATACAAATACTGTAAGCAATAAAGAAGCAATCATGAAAAAGTTTACTTTTTGGGAAAATTGGCACCTCTAAGAACGTTTTATTTTAAAGGATAAAATATATTTTTTATCACTGAAGGTTGACAAAAATTTTAAAAATATTCTCAAGTTTTATTTTGTTTCAATTTTGTCTTAAAAGATTTCGATTTGCATCAAATATATCCTGAGGACTAATTTTTTAAAAAATTTAAAACCGATTCAACAACAATTTTATAAGAACAACATTTCAACACAAGTAAATCAAGCATAATTTTCATACATTATTATTAGATTGGTCTTAAATTTTTTGAAAATTTAGCCGTCGAGTGTATATTTGATGTAAATGGAAAACTTGTGGAACAAAATTAAAACAAAATAGAAGTTAGGGGTGATGCAAACAACTAGCATTGAAATTGGAGTGGCCGGAGTTTTAGGGAAGATCAGAGCAAAAACACTTACCGCGTTTGTAACAAACAAATTGAATCGGTGGGTGTTCCATCTCTTCCAGCTTACGCCTCAAAGGACATTCTTCCCCAATGTAGATATTTGCTATGGAAGCAAGCAAATGTTCTTCTGTGACACTCTCAAGCTTTCTACAGTCACCAATTGCTAACCTTTTGAGGGAGGTAAGATGGTGAAGCCCCTTGCTGTCAAGCGTCTCCATATTTGGAAAGTTCCACAATTCTAGAGACTCGAGAGATGAAGGAAGGCAACCCTCTCTTGGGAACGAATTTACATCGAAGCATCCACCAAGCCAAAGATAGGTAAGGCCTTCACTCTGCAAACCCTTTGATGTTATCCACCTCGCTAGTTTCTGGCACCCAATGACTACAACTTTTTCCAAACTCGGCGGGAGGCACTCTTCAACAAAACAATCGATTTTTGGGCAATTGCGTATATCCAGCTCCTCTAGGTGCGGCGCAGCCAACCCTAGCGCCGGCAAGGATACTAAACTGGGGCAGCCGGAGATGCA
>NC_029793.2:5147942-5191859 GCF_000816755.2 Arachis ipaensis | reverse complement strand
TCAACATATTCCACTCTTTGGCATACACTGACTTTGAGATTCTTGAGATTTGGAAAGTCCCACAATGGAAGCAACTTCAGCGAATGACACCCCACTACAGATATCTTCGTTAGCGACTTGTGCTGCAGTTGCTCTGAAAATGTTAATTTTGAACAATAAAAGATTTCCAGAGACTGTAACGAAGCGGGCAAATAATCTTCTGAAATTGATATCGCTGACCAAACGTTACTGATTTCCAGATGTTGGATAAGTGGCGGTTGGATGTGGGGTAGACACTCCATAACGGATTTTGCCAGCTGGGTTTCTTCAATTACTACCTTGTGCCCTCGTGTCGCATATGTAGAAGACCTATTACCCTTTACATGTATTTGGTGAAGGTTGGGAGCCCTCGGCAGCGAACAAGCAAGCTCTTCACATTCAACAATGGTAAGTTCCTCCAGAGCCGGAAGGTGAGCAGGCAGACCTCCCTTTAACACCGGACAACTTTTTATTGAAAGGATTCTAAGCTTAGGAAAACCATCAAACTCATCAGGAAAATGCCATTCCCGCCAACTAGACATATTTACAATTTTCAGAGTTTCAAGAGATTTGAAGGGTGTCTCCTGCTACAATTTTCAGAGTTTCAAGAGATTTGAAGGGTGTTTCCTGCCGAAATGATGCATTGTTTTTGTTGTAAAACTCTAAACCAATTTTCTCCAACCCATCAAGATCAGAAAACTCCAGATGCTGTAAAGAGGGTAACTGTCCCAATGAAGGAAGCTCATAACAATTCATACAACGATCCAGCCTCAATTTGGTCATATTGGAGTAGCACGAAAGGCCTAACCAATCTGGGAATGTTTCACCCCGATAACCCTCAATTGATAACTTTTCCAAGTTTGGATGAGGTTGTAACTTGTCAAGTATATCTCTCTCAGTTTGAACATCATCAATGTCACCATCTGGAACCCATTTCAATTTTAAGGTGTTGATGTGCTTCTTGTTACCCATTTTTGCCTCCAAAGCTTCACCACTATTCTTGACGTTCTCCAACTTGGAAATGCAAAATGAGCCATGAAGATTGTCCAGCGATCCCAGTTCTCTTATCCCATTCTCTTCTTGCGCGCCGACGATATAGTAGCTTAAGAAGTTTAGATGCTTTAACTTGCTCATTCTTTTCGGCATCTCTTTCAGACAAGAAGCACCTCGAATATCAAGGTGGCGCAGGTTCACAAGATCATGCATGCAGCTCGGAAGCATCTCAAGTTTTGTACAATTCCTCAACTTCAAGGTTTGGAGATTGTATAATTTACATATTGACTCAGACAATGCCACAATAGGGGTGCGAGAAAGATTCAAATAACGCAAATGAATCAATTCACCTATTGAATCAGGCAATGACTCTATAGTAAATGAATAAAATGACAAAACTCTCAATCGTTGTCGTAATAACCAAGGATTGCTTTCAATATCAATTGATTGAAAACAGTCAAACACAGAAAGATCTAAAAATGTTCTCATGTGTACTGCTCTATTATAGGCTTCTTGAAATAAGTGGAAGCTACCCTTATATTCAGTAACCAAGAGATGACGAGTTTTGCTGTCTATCATGTGTAGATTTTCCCATTCATTGAGGTGGAAATGGAATTTCCCAGCAATAAATATTGCTAGATCATGTATGAGATCATGCATTACAAATAACCTTTTATTAGTACTAGAAGGTTGAAAAAATGATCTTGCAACTAATTCATCAAAATATGCACAACCAATATTTTCTAATCTGTTGTTTCCCTTTGCTTGTAAAAGATCTTCTGTCATCCATAATAGAATTAATTCATCTTTGTCAAATTCATAATCCTCAGGATATAACGAGCAATAAACAAAACACCTCTTTAAATGTGAAGGGAGGTAGTGATAACTAACTCTTAATGCAGGAACAATCTTACTATCATCTTCCGAGAGTTCCCAAATTTCACTTTCAAGTATATTTTCCCAGTCCCCTTCATAATACTTATTGCGCAATAAACCTCCAAGTGTTTTCACAGCCAAAGGTAACCCCTTACACTTTTCAACAATTTTTCTACCAATTGGTTCTAGAGTTGTATATTGTTTAGAATTAGTAGAAATAGATGAATGCTTCAAAAACACCGACCAACAATCTTCCTCCAACAATAAACTTAGTCGATAATGTAGATTGTTAGTTGCGAACACAGAAGCAACCTTTTCACTACGGGTTGTAAGGAGAATCTTACTTCCATTACTCCCATATCGAAAAGGTTTCAGAAAATCCTCCCATGTTTCTCGTTGATCATGCCAGACATCATCTAAGACAACTAAAAATGTCTTACCTGTCAACTTCATTTTCAAATCAGTCTGAAGTGAATCAAAGTTATCCATGTTACAGGGAGGAAAATCTATTGCCCCTGCTATTGTCCTTGTAACATTAACAGGATCAGAATTTTCAGCAACACACACCCATGCTCTAGTCTCAAATTTTGCCACGACTTTGATATCATTGTAAACCAGTTGAGCCAAAGTAGTTTTTCCTATTCCACCCATACCCACGATGGGGATCACAGTCACAGGTGATTGGGCGTCACAGGTATCATCTAACAGCAATTTGATTATGTTCTCCTTGTCTTGGTCCCGACCAAATATGTCAGAACTCACAACAAGAGATGTGGATGGGATTCTCCATGATGTGTCCAACTTGGCACTCTTTATCAGACCAAGTTTATCTTTTCGCCCTACAAGAAACTCTAGTGTGCCAACTATTTTTTCGATGACATTGACACCATTATCTTCAATAGTTGAATCAACAGAGTAAGACCAGGGAGAAGAGTTACCTGGATCCCTTGGAGTGGCAGTGGCAGCTTTAGTGGAGAGTTCATCAAGAAAGTCATCAGCCATATAGAGAGCATCTTGGAGATCAACAAGCCACTTCTTCACTCTATCGTTACCGAACTGCTTCAGCTCAGCATCATCAAGCACAGGTTCAACATCACACAGATAATCATCCAGCTTTTCAAGCAACTTCCGAGCAGAGTGGTTTCCTTGGAGGACAAAGTCATCATCTTCAAGTATTGAAGACAACTTCTTTGAAACAGCATCAACAAAAGAAGAGAGATAAGCTCCACCTTCAAGTTTTGAAGCCATGATTCTAAATCAAGCGCAGCAGATGATGAGAAAGGAATGAAAGGGGTTGAGAGAAGTTGTTGTAGCTAGATCGATATAATGTATTCAGATCTCTGGGTTTTCTCAAGCAAAAGGAATCTCAAGTGTTTTGCATTTGCAGAGGCAGCAGAACACAAATAATAATAAAGTAACGATGTTCTTTGCTTTAGTTTAATATTTGTATTTGTACAGTGCTGAAACATGGATAATAATTAATTAATAAATATTCATAACAATTGTTATAAAATCGTTTATTTATTTCTTGCGTCATTTTAAAAGATTTCATTACCAATCTTAATTATCAACATAACAATAAGGAATTGTTTCTTTCAAAGATTTCTGTCAGATATGTAGCATATTAGAGTATCCAAAATCCAAATATGTAAGAACTCAGATCACCTAAACAAAATGTAAATGATAAGAAGCAGCTTACACGATCCATGAAATAGTGTTTCTAGGAACATAGTTGATAAAATCTACAATAAAATGTGGCCGGTGACAAAGTCGTGTGCGTCAAGTCTTTTGATTTTATATCCACAGTGAAAAGACAGAAAGCATATCACTAGTCCAGAACAATAGACCTTCACTTTTTACGCAAAACAGGATTAGTGAGTTCACTGCTAATAAGCACTTTTTTAATTTTAAAGAAAAAAAAAGGAGGAGGAGGAAGTATGTTATCTTAATTTACCAGAGAAAGACTATGGTAATGAGATTAGCATATATATCTTCGATGCAAACAATTAACTTGCCACTTAAGACAATACTTGTAATCTAATATATGACTTTTTTTTTTGTAATAATTTTATCAAAAATAAATAGGCTAAAATGATACTTTACCAGTTTACCATGGATCAATTAGTAGCTAATATCAATTACCTATCACCAACGCTCTTGAGATTTGTCTTGTTAAAAATTTCCCAATGCCACAAACTGAAAAGGATCATGGTATTATTAGCCTATGTATGTAGAGAATCACTTAAAATAATTCTGAACTGGTGTTTATCAAAATAAAATGGTAGTTGATGCTATAACAAATATGATTTACTTATAAATTTATCTATTAAAACAGAACTTAAAATAATTTTTAAATATATTATTAGTCTTCTTGCTTTCTACTATAATGTCACGTCAACTTAAGTCTCTCTAGTCTCTATCATGATGCTATGTCTGCTTAAATGACTAAATACCCATTTTGGTCCCTGAGATTCACACGATTACTCATTTTGGTCCCTGAAATTCAAAATTACCTATACTAGTTCTTCATATTCAAGTTTAGGCACCAATGTGGTCCCTCGATTCTTTCCGGTGATGACTAGGCAAATGGAATGCTCAGATGACACCCTTCCTACCACGTTGGATGATGAATAAACGACGTCGTTTATTCTTGGCACCCAAACAAGTCAGAAATGTCATCGTTTTGTATATAAAGGGAGAAGAAACGATGGAGACCCAAAATAAAGTATTCGTCTTCTTCTCTACCTCTACTATTCTTCGTTTCTAACTTGTTTGGACGCCAAAAGTAAACGATGTTGTTTACTCATCATCCAGCGTGGCAAGGAGAGTGCAATCTCAACACGGAAAGAATTGAGGGACCATATTGGTGCTGGACTTGAATCTGGAGGATCAACATAGGTAATTTTAAATTTCAGGGACCAAAATGAGTAATCGCGTGAATTTCAGGGACCAAAATGGAGATTTAGTATTAGTCCTGCTTAAATAGCAAAATTACTTTTTAATTTCTTTATTCTTAATTAAAATATTTCTCCAATTTTTCTGATCCTTTTATTATGTAATGAATTGGTGATATTGGCATTAATAAGGGTAATTAAATTTTATAATTATCTTTTATATATTTTGATCATTTAACAATTGTAATATTAGCTTTTAAATATAATTAAATTACTATGCATGTTTACAATGTATGTATGTTTAATAGGCAGATTATATTATTGTAAGGGACATGTAAGGGAAATTATATTATTGTTAATATAGTTATGTTACACTAGAATTTATAAAGGAAATGTGATCTTGTAGGGTTCACGGATGTTGGTATGCGATCACTTGAAGCCGCTCGATCGGTACAACGAAATTGTTGAGGGTCACTTACGGGAGATGGATTTTTATTATGTTTCCCAAATTGGGGTAATCCAGTGTCAGTCAGCAATGATTAATGCTCCGATTAAGAGATGGCGACCTGAGACGCACACCTTTCATTTTTCGGTTGGTGAGTGTGCGGTGACGTTGGAAGATGTGGCAATAATTCTAGGTCTGCCGACAAATGGTCTTCCGGTTACAGGACCAACCATGAGTAGTTTTGAGGCGATGGAGGCCGAGTGCTTGCACCAGTTTGAAGTTGCACCCGTCTACCTGCACTACTGGCTTGCAATGTCTGAAGACCCTAATACAAGGGTAATAACTCCAGAAGACTCTATGTAGTACACGGATATCAGGAACCAAGTCATCTCCCTGGTACGCAGGCATTGTTTCAAAGTGAACCACTACTGACGGCTCCTTGTGACACATGGCCTCAAAACATATGGGTAAAGCTTCGTACGATGCCTCCCAACCTCCGAAAATTGACTCAACCGCCTTCTGCTTTGCTAACCAAGCTTTTCGATAGCTGATGGTGTAGTTAAACTTCGACTGGACTTCCGCAATGACTGGTTTCACCTTCAAAGATGGGTCAACCTCAACCAACGGCTTTGCTTCTGCAACTGTCTTGGAGTCCAGTTTCGAATGGTCTTGAGAAATTTTCGATCTGGTACAAGTGTGACTACCATTGTACCTCCTTATCTCCCAGCAGTACTTCTTCTGCATTTTCGTAACCCTGATCAGCCAATCACAACCTTTGCCATATTGTGTACATTTAGCATAGAATGTCGTCGGTTCCGACTCATAAACCCGATAGTCTACCCCTCTACGGATGGTATAGTCTTTCATTGCCTTGATTACTTCCTCCCTTGAATTGAATTCCATCCCCACCGTAAATTCACCGTCGGCCACAACAGGAAGCTCTGCCACAATCACACCGCAAGATATATATTTTCATAAATAATCATTAAATATATATATAAAATTAAAATCCTCCTATAATAGTCTTTACATTCGCTATTCTTTCTACATTCGCTATTCTATCTACATAGAGAACTAGTAATTAATAAATTAATCAAATGGTATGGTCACAAAGGGCATACCTGCATTCATATATTGCGAAAATTCCGGTGCATTCATCGTTTTCAAGTCCAACGACCGCATGAAAGAAGGCTCCTGAAACGGAAGCGAGTTTGCTAGTGCATTAGCAACCTCCGCCACATCTGCGTTCATGGTGCCGTCAGCTCCATCTTCGTTTTCACCTGGACCAACGATCTCATAGTTACTTTCAAAATCTTCCTCGCTATCACTATTATAATTTTCCAGTTCAATATTTCGGTCTGTTTCAGATTGCTCGAACTCAATATACAACTCGATGCACGATATTCGCTGGCGATACTCGCTTCATCTGTCACGTATTTCGTCTGAAAATGAACGAATCCACCAAACACAGGTAAAGGATACCTGTACAAAATACACGATATTCTTCTAGATCTTTCTGAATGTATCTTCTCACAAATCACACTTTTCAATTCATCCAATGACAACGTGAACGGAATAACAACATCTAATGGATTTTCACATACAAATTGAACTCCCTCATATGTTTCTAATAAAATCTGTCCATAACAATAAATTTTTAATACAACTCTATTATCCATAATATTATACTACTTTAAATCGGACTCACCCTCAATAAAATCTAATCTACAAAAATAAAAAAGGATGAGAGAAGAGGAAGAACATCACCTAAATGCAGAGACTCACGGACTGAAGAAGAAGAAGAAATGGGAACTCACGGATTGAAGAAGAAGAAGAAATGGGAGTTATGGGTACAATCTTCATTTATGTACGCATGACTCACTAAATCAAACGGTCCGACCGGTTCATTCACAATTTTTCACGCATTACAAATCGCTGCCACCGATTACTTTGCAGCTGATTTACCAAGCAGCAAATCAGTGGGTCTGATTAAGGTGCCAAGGGATCAAAATTTTTTTTTACCACAAATCCCTGGGACCGATTTGTGGTCTCTTGGATTTTTTACCACAAATTCCTAGGACCGATTTGTGGTCTCTTGGATTCAACTGAATTCGGCAAGCAACAAATCGGTCCGTCCGATTACATGCAACCAGACCAACCAACCCACAAATCGGACCGTCCGATTTGAGTTTCTTTCTCCAGCAATAAATCGGACGGTCCGATTTCATCTCCCACCTAACTCCAGCTTTCCGCCGTCACAGCCTTGTATAACACCCACAATCTCCATAACGCCGGGTTACTCACAATCGGTTATCATATAAAAAAAAAGAGCATGTACTTCTCATGTGTCTCATTATTATAACTTAAAATTTTTTTTATTTTTCTTCTCACTTTTATGACATTTATTTTTCTTTAAATTACTTTATGTTTTTCATATTTTTTTATTCTTTACTTTTATATAGAATACTATATGATTTCAATATTAATGTTAATTATCTTTAATAGGTATAAATTGAGTAATAAAACATAATTCATCCTCTTTTTTCATACTTATTCCTTCTTATATTTATTATATAAATCAACATTCACTTTATACCTCTTCTTTGTCTTTCTTTTCACATAATTTCATATCTCTTATTCCTTTTTTTTCATTTTTTTAATGTTTTACATAAGTATATCTCTTAGTAATATATTAAAATAGAGCTCAAGGTAGTCTCTAGATGCATTGTTAGCCTTCTTTTTAGTTTGCTAATCATGTGTATTAGGTAATAAATTCCTAAGACACTAACCTTTTACAAATTTCTTTTTAGTTTTTTATTTTTGGTCTAATTGAATTCATTAATTATATCATCCATATATCATTTCTTTTTTCTTTCAATAATTTATATTTTTAAATTTTATTTAGTTGTAATATTGTTAAAAATACATGACATTATCATGAGTCATGAAAAATAAAATTAAAAAATTAAATGTTAATTTCAACTATATTATGTCCTTTATAATTTTATTTTATTTTTTTTATTTTTGATCTAATTGTACTCATTAATTATATCATCGATATATTATTTCTTGGGGTCTCGCTATACATCCAAGTGTTTTTGATAACCAAGTCCAACCAAGTTAGTTCAAACCTAGCTAACAAAAACCAGTTTCATTAGTGAGGGCGTGTAGACACGCTCCAACTCCCAGCAGCACCGCGCGCTTCTTCTTCGCGCTTATTCTTCTTCTTCTTCTCGTTCTTTCTTCTTTGTGCTCCTTTTTCTTTTTCATGTTCCTTCTTTTTACATGCAGTTGCTATGTTTTTCTTTTCTTTTTCTCTTTATCTTGGTAATTTTTTGTAGTATTATGTATGTCTTCTTTTACTTTGTTTGATTTTTTCTTTTCTTTTATTATTTTTATTCTTGTTAAAAAGGTAAAATAAGAAGAATTATGAGAATTTGAGACAAGGAAAGAGAAACATGATGATAATGAAGAAGAAGAAGAGAACGAGGAGTTTTGAATTATGCATAATTTATTATAAAGTAGTACCGAAATTTCTTAACAATAACACCGAAGCTTCTTAATTTTCACACCGAAATTTAACTGCAAAAATATAGCTTCTTTGGTGCTGCATTTTTTTTTTGCTTATGATGATGATGATTAACTAAAAGATCACAAGATAGCACCGAAATTACTTGAATGAACATGTTTGTACTATATTACAGTCGTATTTAGTTGAATGAATGTAGATTCATACTTATTAGATTGAATTCTTGTCAGAAACAAAAAAATACCGAAATTTTTTAATTTTAACACCGAAATGTTACTAAAAAGCACAAAAACTTCTTAATTTTGACACTAAAATTTTAGGGTAAAGTACGATTTTGGTCCCTAACGTAGAGGCCGAAAATTTATTTCGTCTCCGGTCTTTTTTTCGCTACAAAATGGTCCTAAAGGTTTCAGTTTATTTTAAAATCGTCATTTTAATCAAATTTTTTATTTTTATTACCAAATTATCCCTCCTTCATGAAGGTAGCGCCGCCGCTCCCCGCCCCGCGCCGCTGCGGCCCTGTGATGGAGAAGGGGAAACCGCCTTCAGTGCCGCCGCCGCCACTCGTGCGCTGCTCGCCATTTTTGCTTCTGCTTATGGTTTTGTTTTTGTTGTTGCTTCATTATCCATTGTTGTTGTTGGTGTTTCACTGCTTCTACTTTCTGCTTTTGCATTTTACTTCTGCATTCTGTTCCTGCATTTGGTTGATTTTGGAAAAGAAGGGGGAAGGGTATTTTCGTCTGAAAGGCGATTTTAAAATAAACTGAAACCTTTGAGACCATTTTGTAGCGAAAAAAAGGTCGGGATGAAATAAATTTTCGACCTCTACATTAGAGAACAAAATCGTACTTTACCCAAAATTTTACTACAAACACATAATGTCTTTTTAATTTCCTCTTATGCTTCAATGAGAGCTTTTCTTTCTCTACTTTCTAACTAAAGATAATGAGAAGGAATATTCTAATTTGATGTTCTAATCTTGTTAAGTAATCATGATGATCAAGATAACGAAGAATTAGAGGAGGAGAAGGAGGAGTATTGAATTGTTACTCTTACTTTTTTTTTAGGTACTCATATTAGACTTGGATGAACATGTATTACAATCTTATTTGATTAAAGGAAGAAGGGATAAAAGTACACCTAAAAGTTCATACGCTGGACAGTAATACACTTGAATCGTTTAATGAGTCACGCGTGCACAGTAATTATACACTCCGGCGGACAGAATCACCATTCCGGCCATCAGCGTGTGGCGTGGTTAGTGAGAGTGGACAGGTGGCTCTATTTTATCCTTGCTGGCACGTTAAGAGTTAGTGAGCTGGCCAATTAGTGCCAACTCAGATAAAATATTTTATTTTAATGTTTAATTAGGCAAAATTAACCCTGAAACGCTTCGTTCTCTTTAATCGAATTATGAACTTCAAGATTTTGTTGGTGGTAACATAGTTTGTACGTTGAGAGAATTAGACAGCCCTAGCAGAGAAGCAATGGCATTGCTCTGAAGTGGTGAGTCAGTTCATCATTGGAGGAGTACTCGAAGAAGTCAACCCACATGACCACAGTGACGATCACGCACTGGAGGCAGGGACGATCTAAAGGTAACATCTTTTGAACTTCTCATTGTACCTATTATGATCGAACATGCTATTTGATGTTTGTTTAGTAACTAGTTTGTGGTTGTCCGAAAAAAGTTAGGGTTTTCTGGGTTTAGTTGTGGTTATGAGGGTTTTGTTTTTCTTCGTAGATGTCAACTCACATCACACTTGTGTATCATCATGGGGGGAGGTTGGAGAGAAATTCTAAAGGGGTTACAGTATACAGCGGTGGTCAAGTGTCCTTAATACCTAGAGTCAATATGGATATGCTGAACCTGTTTTTCATGGAGGGTTGTTCAAGGATTTGGGTTATATTCAGTGGAAGGAATTTTACTGGGGAAAGCCTGATGCCGGAGGTGGTGTTGCTCTTAAGCTACTTAGGCTAGATAGGGATGTGGTGAACATGTATGAGGATGCAATTAGAAATGATGATAGGGTGGTACATGTGTATTGGGAGCATACAATAGACATTCCAACTGAGGTTGAGGTGGTTGATGTAGATGCGGAAGAGGTCCCTACCCCTGAAACAGCCAATGTAAATGCAGAGAGTGTGAAATCACCTGGGGGGAGGATAAAGAAGAGGACATAAAAGAGTCAAAAACCAGCCAGAATTCTGAGGCCAAGAAAACTAACAACAACACTAGGCCAGAAGTCATCCCAGAGTTCATTACCTTCAATGAAGAAAACCAACCCAAGGAAAAGACAACAAAAAACCACACAATCTGAACCAGCAAAACAATCTCACCCACAGCCCAAACCGAAAACAATGTCACCCACAGCCCAAGTTAAGCCAGCATATGTGGCCCAAGCCCAACACACACCACATGTGGGCCAAGCCCAACATACAACTCCTGTGGCCCAAACCCAAACCACTCAAACTGGACCACCAACAACTTCTGAACCTGGAACTCAATCACAACCCAACCTTCAACAAAATCAGGTCCCTACCCAGGAATCAAGAGCAAAACAAAGAAACAGAAGAAATTCTTATAAGAGGCCAGCTCCTAGTGGACAGACCTTTGTGCAAGGAGGCATAGGTGAAGCTCCAAAAATATTTGTCCCTCGTGCAACCAGTGAGTCATCAGAGAGTGATGATGATGACTCTGATCCAGATTACCATCAGTATGAGTCTGAGGAGCTGCACAGCCCTTATTCGTCAGACTGTGATAGTGAGTACGAGGCAGAGCGCAATGTTTGGCCTCAAGGAAACCCGAATGCTGCTTTTGGCTCAGTACATTTAGAGCTGGGGATGGAATTCGAAACTATGGAGCAATTCAAAAGAGCTGTTAGGAAGTTTAATATACAAATTGGAAGGAGTATCATGTTTAGCCGAGTGGAACCATTGAAGTGTAAGGCAATTTGTTGTGAGGACAACTGTCCTTGGAGTATCTACTGTTCCAGGTCTAATGAACCAAAGAGTTTTCAAGTTAAGACGTTTGTCAACCAACATGTTTGTGCAAGAAGCCACACCAACAAGTCAGCTGATAGAAAGTGGGTTATTGAACAGCTAGAGGAGAAGTTGAGGGACCAAAGAGACTTTAAAACATCTGAAGCTGAGGCATGGTTTAGGAGAGAGTTCAATGTAACCATCAACTACAAAAAAATACAAAGGGCAATGAAGAAGGCAAGGGAGAATATTGAGGGCTCTGAGAGAGAGCAATATGCTAATTTGAGGGATTACATACTTGCCTTGTTGACAACTAATCCAGGAACAACTATTGATATGGACACTACCCCTATGCCTGATTCCCTCCCGATCTTCAAGAGACTATACATATGTTTTGACGCTTGCAAAAAAGGTTTCATACAAGGTTGCAGACCATTTATTGGACTTGATGGCACATTCTTGAAAGGTTACTACGGTGGGCAATTGCTTACAGCAGTGGGACAAGATGCTAACAATCAGATCTTTCCCATTGCATATGCAGTCGTTGACTCAGAGACAAGAGATAACTGGAGATGGTTTCTAGAACTTCTGCATCGTGATTTGGGGAACTATAGGGTGCATGGTTGGAACTTCATGAGTGACCAACAGAAGGTAATTGTTAAATGTTGTTTTCTGGTTGATTTGTATCACTCAGCTTGTTAATTGTTGTTGTCTGTGTGAACGCAGGGTCTGATACCAGCCATGGAGCAGGCTATGTCCGGAGTGCATCATCGGTTTTGTGCAATGCACATTTGGGCCAACTTCACTAAAAAATGGAAGGATAAACAGTTGAAAGGAGCAGTGTGAAAATGTTGTAGAGCCACCACTGTTACTGAATTTGAGGCTGCAATGATGAGGTTAAAGTAAATTGCATACTAAAAGATCACAAGATAACACTAAAGTTACTTAAATGAGCATGTTTGTACTATATTAGAATCTTATATAGTTGAATGAATGAAAGTTCACACTTATCAGATTGAATTTTTGTCAGAAACAAAAAAACACCGAAATTTCTTAATTTTGACATTAAAATGTTACTACAAAAACACTGAAATCTCTTCTTTAATGCTGCATTTTTTGCTTCATATTCTCCTTTCTTATTTTTTTTTATTTTTCTGTTACTTTTACTTCTTTTAAGAGGATTACTTCTCAATTAGACTTGAATGCACACTTATTGGATTGAAATTCTACATGTGAAAATTTGAAAAAAAAATGAAAAGAGGAAAAGAAACACTGTAATTTACGTATAAGAAGAAAATGACAATAACAATGATAACGATGATGATGACGATGGAGGAGAAGGAAAAGGAAGGGGGAAAATAAATTCAAATAAGAAAAGGAGGAGGAAGCAGAAGAGGTGGTGGTGATGACGATTACAAGGACAATAATTGAAAGAGAAAGATAAGGAAAAAGGAGGAGAATAAGAAGAGGCAGTAGCAATAGCGATGACGATAACAATGATAATGGAGAAGGAGGAAAAGGAAGGAGGAGAATAAATTCAAATGAAAAAAGGAGAAAGAAGAGGAGGAGGTGGTAGTGGTGGTGGTGACAACAACAACAACGAAAGAGAAAGATGAGAAAAAAGGAGAAGAGGAAGAAGTGAACCAGAAACACATTATAACAATTTGGTTGAATTTGGTTAAATGAATGATTGGATGTAGAGCTTTTCTGATTTATAAATTATAGGTAATTTATTACAGCCATTAAGAAAAAAAAAACTATGAAACTATATAAGTATTGAGGGCACATTTAGGAGTACATCTTAATATGACAGGAAAAATTGACAATTCACAAGAATATTTCATATCAACACTAGCAGTTACATTGTACAAAAGCAAACCCGGGATGGGACCAAAAATAAAGTAGTAAATCAGAAGCCAGATGCCTCAACTAATGAGGAATATGATGCATTCTCATCCAAGTCTGTGGGCTTCTTAGTACTGGTTTTTCTTGATGCTCCATCAGTGTTCTTACCAATTGGCCCCACCTCCAAACCTACGATCTCACATAATGCTACCCTTTGCTGTTTTGCTAGATCCATGTCGCCATCCCAGCAACTGTCGCAAATGATTTCGAGTGCTTTCTCAATCTTGTCTTGAGCTACAAGATTCCCATTTTGTAGCAGGACAAGGTACACCTGTTCAGCTGCTGCTTTTCGAATCTGGTTTACAAGAGAGAGAAGGAAAACATGAGAAAACAGAAAACAAGATTGTACATTGTTTATAACTGATTTGCTTTTAAGCGAAAATCACCTTAGGGTACCGATGCACAAGAAAAGAAACAAGTTGTGAAAAGGCCCTCATATTGATTGGTTCTGGTACTGAAGCTACATAACCAAGTATTGCAATACCAGCATACAACTTAGAGAAGTCTTTGGATCCCTTCAATTCGATTGCAAGAGAATCCAGAACTCCAGCACAAAAAGTTGGAGTGTTGGCCTAAAAATAAATTTTATAGATCAAATGAATTATCATCAAACATCATCATATAGAGTATAAAAACAATAGATAGATCCAAAGTCTTCCCCTGGTTCATTATTTTAAACAGTAGAAATTGCTCATAAGCAGCTATGCGCTATAGAAGACATTGGGATATTAGCTGACTCTATTTTCTTTTTACCTCTGCTTTCTCACTTTTCAACATTAATGCAAAAACATGTAACAAGAAATAAATCAAATTATTGCTCTTAAAGGTATTTTATAAGAGGGAAGTTTGCAATGTAGATAGGGTACAAGATGTCTATATGACAACAATATTTGATGTACAAAGACAATACAACAACCTTCCTTCTCACATTTGTTTCCACTTGAGTGGTGTGGGACCAAACATATATTGCCAAGAAACAATTACAAACATATAATTAACCATTATGCCATAGCAGAAATCGACAGCATGTGTATGGAAAAATACATGACCTACTTAATAGGGAAAATGAAAATAAGAGAGAAAAAATGCAGACTAACCTCCATGTTAAGGAATACCTTTTTGCTGAATAGGATCTCAATGGTCTGAAATACAGATTAAGTTCATCAGTACATGAGATTTATGCAGTAATTAGAGCAAATCAATTTATGCATAAAAATTCATATTTCATAATAGAGAAGGAACCAGTATTATACTATTTATATGTACAACAAAAGGAAATTTCAAGCTAAAAATAAGGAATACTTTTAAGTATTGATGATAGGAGAGTGCTAAAAAGTACTCTAAACACAAGAAACATATAAGTGGCTAAGAATTCTTAAAATAGTGGTCCTTCAGCTACAACCTATGGCTCAGTACTGGGCTATAATGGGTAATCTTTATGTATAAGGTCTATCAACTGCACACACTTTTAATCAAGAACTGTTTTTCACATCAGGAATTTCAGCCTTCGCCCAAGAAAGAAAAGAAGCTATAAAATAGAAACATCAAGAAAGTTCAGTTTAAGAAGAAAGAATAGTTAAGCATTGCTAAGGTAACTTAATACCTTTAAAGAGGGTATGATAACTCTATCACATTTCTCATATTGTTGGAGAATCCACAGGATGTCAACAGATAGCATGTACTCCCTGGACATTCTTGTATTATGTTCTTCAGATTCAACCTCTTCTAGATATTCCAACACTGCTGAGAGTGATACCTTCTTCAATAAATCTTGCAACCCTCCAATAGAGATAACCAATCCAGATAGCATATCTTTGCTATAACAACCAAATTGAAGTAACCGCACAAAGCGTGGATAAGAGTAGGAAGGAACCTGCATCAAAACAGTGTGTTCACCAAAAAATAAAATATAATCAATGCTACCAACATCATGAACTGATAAAAGAAATCCATAAACTTACGGCCCATTTTGCTTTTGCTTCCTTAGAAATGATTTCTTCTAACTTCTCTCGAAAAGGTATATATGGAATATATATCATCTGGTTATACAAAATTCTGTGGAGAACATTTGCAGCTGCTTCTCTCAACTTATCCATCTTCTCTACGGCTTGCTTACAAATTCCTCTGATTAAACTGGTAGCAAGATTTTCATCAAATAATAAAAGCTCTTGCTTGTTCTTAGGCAAGTTATCATTTAAAGGCTGCACTAAAGATTCAATTTCCTTTCCATCTGATGTTCCGGACAAAGAGGCTGACTTATCTATCTTACAAAGCATATATGTACATTTTTCAAGGCCATCTAATGCAGCCTCACGAACCCAAGATCCAACATCACCTCGGTTATCAACAGAATAGTCATCAAGAGCTTTAAATAAACTCATCATCACCTCATTCCTTATTAGAACAAACAGAGAAATATCATTCTCAATAAGAGGTGTTGCAGCATCTTCTCTTTCACTAATTAATGTTTCACATACTGATGTGAGCCCTCTGACAGCATTTACACGTGCTTCAGCATCTCTCTCTTCAGGGTTTTTCTGCATATAGGAAAAATTTCTATAACATAATCACCAGAAGCCAAAACAGTAATGAAATAATAGACAGGATTTGCAACTGTGAAAAGCACCTCAATTGCACAAGAGCTACAAAGCTTCAAAATCACATTTCTCCACTGGCTAGCCAATAACTCATATGGCAAAACACCAATTGCCAATGCAGATCCTCTCCTTACAGCTACGTTTGGATCGGTCAGCATATTGAGGTACTTTGCTGTCACATTACTTGTACCTTTATTATCTGAAGCAAGTAAGTATGCCGGGATAAAATGTTTAAGGGCTTTAACAGCGGCATTCTGAAAATCACAAGATTATTCTATTCATGTATCCAACAAAGTGAGCATATTGGAATTACCCAAAAAATCGATGATACAAATTGCTTGTAACAAGGGGACAGGACCTGTATCTGAGAATTAGGATGTCTTATATTCTCATTAAGAGTATCAAGCAAGCTTCTCTTTATCTTTTCCGATAAAGCCACTTTAGATATGGAAATACATTCAATAAATCTAGAAACAGCTGAACGCATTATCTCTCCTCCCTTTCCACGATAAAGCCGCGCTTTCTCAATTGCAGGAACAACGTCAGCAAGAGTTTTTTGCTTATCTGTCAATGACAGTAAAAATGTCACATTTCTGCTAAACCGTATATAAAATTTTGAAACAAATTACCTTAAACAAAGAGAGGTTTAACAATAACCAGGAACAGACGCAGACTAGAGTAATCACAATAGCTGTATATATTTCAGTACTAAGAGTTCTATACAGTTTCCTCTTATTTTTCCCTTTTATTTTAATAGAACAGGTCTGTTTCACTACCGCTACTAACAGCATAATAAGAAGTTACAGGAAGAAAGTACCAACCAGAAAGAAGAGCATAGCTGCATTGATGTAAAGCCAGAACCAGCTCCCCAGTTGCTAGAGTAGCCCCATGGCGCATGCATAAATCAGATGAAAGAGTGCAAGGAATTAACTTTTCCATGACAGTGTTTGCAAAATACTGAGGGTCATATTTTACAAGAAAAGAAAGAGCCTCCGCAGCAAGTTCTCGCAAGCTTTTATCCTGAAGAAAAATTGAAACAACACGATAAAAGGAATAACCATAAACTGTTAATAACTGAGAATATGAACAAATTTATCCCCAAAATATGACATAATGCAAGGATTTGTGTGCATGTGTGACAATAATGCAAGGAATAATACTAATTAGAAGGAAAAATATAATGGACAAAATTAAAAGGTTTTATTATCCTCTATAGTCACATCTATAGAATAGAAGAGTTTTACATTGGAAATAACTCCTTTTTCATTCTTTTCCCTACTTTAAAATCGAATCTAACTTCACATTAGTAACCATAAAGCATACACATTCTAGGAAGATTTCCAATGTTACTTTGCTGTTTATGATTTCCCTATAATAATTTTATTATTCAATGTGCAGAAACAAGGATCAACTTATTTTACTTAGAAGGTAAACTAGAATGCAAGTCCAATTAGGGTTAACATTTGAGCAATTGAACTAGAAGTAAAGCATACCCAGTGGCAAATTTTTCTATCCAGCAGGTCATCCACGAACAGAAGAATATATCCTTCATACTGAGCAATGAAGACAGCAACGTGAAGATAGGAGTGTACTCGAGAAGAAAGTGAGAAATAGTCTGCAGTATTCACTATGTCAATGCCATGTGGATAATTCCCTTGCCGTCCAACATTCTCCTGAAAAGCAGCTGCTGCTGCTCTTCTGCAGTTAACCTAAGATCACAGGTTGATTAGGACATTCTGTTCACATGGAATGGTGGAATGAATATCAACCATTCTAGAACAAAATCAAGTCACAAGAAGGGCGTGAAAGATAAAAGGACCTCACGGTCATAGCATGCCACTGTAAGGAGGTGTGGAGCCAGCTGTTCTAAGTTGCTCCTCATATCTGCATGATAATATGCACGCCCAAATGCCCAACATACATAAGCAGCTGCATCACGTACATGAGAACCAACACTGTGTGGACCTCTCCGAACATCATAGTGCAGCGCCTGATTAAAAAAAATTGTTTAAAATTTCAACCATTACATAGCTGTTGTATGTCAAACAACTGCTCAACATAGTTCAAATTTAGAAGAAAACAACAATGCAACAAATCTTTGGCAACAACAGCAATGAATAAGGGAAAACTATCGTCATTAACATTGCAGTAAAGAGTCTAGTTAAATCAAAACTGTGATTGGAATGATTTATCAGGCCAACTAGAAGATTGAGAACACCAGCTGTAAACCATACTGTCAAGGAAAGGGAAGCTGTCTTAAGCTTCATAGGCATCATAAGATAGGGACAACGTACCCTAGAGTAAGAAAACAAAACTTTAAATTAGTCGAAGATTCACTCGATTCTTATATTCTATCTTTTACCATTTCTTTCCTATCATATATGTTGTGTCGCAATAAGCTGCTGCAAGGTGTCAGAATTGTTTTTAGATTCTTACTTGGAGCAACATAACAACGATAACCAAGCCTTATCCCCCAAGATAAGGTTGGCTAATGTCATGATACAGCATTAATAAAGTAATTTGACCAACTAAACAATTATAAGCTGCTATAATAACTTTTTAAGTCTCAATCTTGTATCTCTAAAGCTATGGATATATCTGTCAAATTTAAGCATCACCTTCACAACAACAGGAACAACTTCGGGAAGACTAGTAGGCAAGAGAAGGCCTCGACGAGCAAGTTCAGCCAAAGCTAAACAGCCTCCATGCCAGGAACCATCACCCTGAAAAAAGTGGTGTGTGTAAGCTATAATAGAGGATCAGAAAAGAGTTAAGCATATTATAACTATACTGTAATGCAAATGAAAACCTAGGTAGTCGAATGTAACTTTAGCTAGTAAAATATAGTTGTTAAGTCAAGAGCCCATATGAAATGATAGTCAAGTATCATACCTCCCAAGGTGAAAATAGATCCAAAACATATGATAAAACCCGCTTAGAAGGAGATGATGTCAATCGTGAAGTTATACGCCCAATGCCTTTAGCTGCAGACCAGCGGACAATGGTATCCTATAACCGAAAGCAATATTTCAGTAATTGAAGTTATAACAAATGGACAATGTCAACAAAGTCATTACAACTTTCAATAGCTTAGATAACTAATTTATACAAACCATTTACAAAGAAAGCAAGCAACAAACATCAGTTTGCTTTGTAATGTATCGTCATTTACATGTAACCAGACATAACATCATACTTCATATCATCTAATGTCAGCAACTTAGCACAAAGGTAAAACACAAAATTCACTATAAGAATCTAACCTTTTAGACATACCATATCCCTCAAAACAGATAGCAACATCAGAATAATCTCTGCAACATTTTCTGGAACCTCCATATCTTCATCTTCTGCTCCATCTATAACTTCATTTGATTTGGAGGAGTTGCCATGCGCAGCCATATTGGACTGGTCAATTGAAATGGATGTATTCAGAGAAACATTTAGTTTGGTAGTCCTTCCCTGCATCACAAGCATACATTCGTCAGGGCAAGAAAATAGATAGACATGAAGGTTCTACAGTTACTTATGAAAAGTCAGTAAAATTTTAGTTTGCTAAAAACCCTGCTACAATAACAACAACAGCAAAGCATTATTCCACTAGATGGGGTACTAAGCTGCCTATTATATTCTATTGTAGTGAAGAAAGAGGTAGAAGAACTTTCCAAGTCATCCTTCAAGTTCAGGAGAAAAAGCTTAGACAACAAACGACATTTAAAACAATTTCCATCGATGCGGCGGAACAAATAATAATTCAGAAAGTAGCCAGGCATAAGATATGGTCATAACTCTCAACTTTTAGTAGTAATTTAAACAACTGAGCACATTGCAAAGTCCATAATGATTTAGCTCACTAGTAAAACAAATCTTCAAAAATGTGAAGTTTCATCATTAAATCTTTTCTATGAACTCACTGTCAATATTAAAATTTTCACAAATTTGAACTATTGTTTATTAAATGCTATTCATATTTTCACCACCAATAATGGCTCTAATCTCATTGTTCCTGTTCTGTTACAAACTCTACGTACAGCTCTTAACTTGCATGAAGGGCGATTGCTGTTTTCTCAGCAGAACACACATTTCCAGATAGCGCATATAAGTATCACTATTAGTTCTTATGGCTTTATATATAAACCATAAGAAAAAAAAATAAACAAAAAATAGACAAGAACATTTGCAAGTACATACACACCCCAAAAAAACAGTGTCTTTGCACTTTTAAGATATCGGATCAGACATGGATAACATAAAAGCTAACCGTATATCGCCATGAGGGCAACCGATGAGGAAGGGCAGTGAGCCCAATCCGTTGGGTTAACTTCATTATAAACTTGCGAAGTAAAGGGCTTCGAGCTGCAGTTGAGGACTTATACAATATTGAAGTGTCATTCCAAACAATGGGGATTACACCAAGCAATAGATTCCGGCTGCCAGCCTGCTTAAAGAATTTATGCTACAACAGTTAGAATCGTCAAATATTATGAAGACTTAATTTAGAATTCTTTGATGCCCAAAGAAAGAAAAAGATAGAGACGCTAGATCATCTCCTGAAGCTAAATGGTGCATTCATTCAATATACATTGACATGTCATCATTCTTGGTTCTGAAAGGAAGCAGACTTTATTTGCAGAAAAGCAATAAAAGCAGAACCTTGAAAATAGCAGCCATTGCTTCAACAGCACCAAGTAATTGGAAATGATGGAGTATATCTTCGGTTACAGAAGACATGACCTCATGGGTCCACTCAACAAAGCTGAAACAGTCAAAAGTCAGTTTTTGGCAGAAATAGCAGCAGGATTGATTTTCTAGCATGATAGTTTGGAAACAACTAGTTCTATACATCAAATGCAAGAATGAATGCAGACCCAAACAAGTGTGAAGTCCTAATACATAATTACTCAGGACAAATAAACAATAATGACCACCACCAAATCATTTTCCATAAAGCAGGGCATACCGAAAATTACTGATAACAAGATCTAATGATATTTAGTAAGAATCTGCCACTATGTAACAAATTTGGCGCCCTTCTTGAGAGAGTGAATTTTAACTGTAATATTCACTGTCTACTCATGTATCTCTCATCACTTATGAGACATTCTTCCCTCAATGATAGATAAATAGAGTGCTTTTATGCGCACACTAACTAACCTAAAAGGTACTAGTTTAAAATAAAAGTTAGCAGCTTAAATAGTTTAAATTTTCAACATGCTACTCACTAGTTTCTTATTTCTTGCATATGTAAACATGAGCCACAAAGAATTAATGCAGCATGATACCACATCATTGGAAGAGACATATATTCAAAGCATGAAGAGAGAAAGCTGAATTAACAATGAGTAAGCCATAAAAATATTCATGTGAACCTCGTAAAGGCTTTTGGCATATCTGGCCGAGTAAGTAGCCTTGAGAGCACCAGTCCAGCCATAGTACGCATGGGACCAGCAGTTGCAAGGTAATCCTTACAAAACCCTATTATTCTCAACACAAGAGGGGCAAGCTCAAATTCATTGAGATTTTCATTGTTGGCAATGCTGGTGTCAACAGTGGAGATGTCAAAAGGCACCAGTACAAGTATATAAAGCCATAGTAGCATCACACACTTAGCTTCCATCTCTCCCGTGCTTTCCTGCCTCAGCGACGTTCCAGAACTCGTAAGATGACACTTCTCCAATAGAGATACAGCAAGTTCCAGATCCGACACCTGATGGGGAAAGAACTTAATCACAGCCTTGTATCCACAAACCGTGACTAATGAATATATAATGATGCATATCGGCTTGATTATTTCAAGAATTTCATCGGAAGCTGCCCCGAGCTCAATTGTTCTGGAACGAATAATGTTCATCAGTGGAGAAATCATACTTTCTAGGTAAGGTTCTATAAGTTGGCCCTGCTCTTGATACTTATCTATCTGCATATAAAGGAACAATGCACAAATTTCACACTAAGCAAAGCACACATTATGCAAAAGAGAAAAAAAAAGTAAAATACTGTACACATCATTTTGCATTCTACTTAACCCAGCATCCATATTCAAACAGTACAAAACGAATGCAACAGAAAACTGCTAGTGTCCAAGTGACTCTTATTTCTATCAAAAACATAAACCACCATCCTAGCTTTACACAAGATAAATACACAAATAATAAAATTAGCAGAAAATATAAACAATAGATAAAAAAATAAATTGGGTTGGAGGAGAGTACAATGGATCTGAATTTGTGAACAGACGAAGGATCAGAGACACGGCCATTTGAAACAGTGGCGTCAAGGAGTGACTTGAGGAGCTTCCACTCTTGGAGGAAGTACTTGTGGAGCACCCTCTCCTTGGAATCGAACTCGTCTTCGTCCTGATTCAGAGTCAGATCCTCCGAAACCCCATCATCATTGTTCTTCACTGTCTCTTGCTTCGGTTCCATATTCTCTGTCACAATGCACTGATCTTTGTAAGTTGGATTTTTCTTTATATTTTTGGCGGGATCATAGGAAGAAGTTTCGATTTTTGTATGATAAGAAAGCAGCGTGAGAATTGAATTAGCTTCAGCTTTGGAGTTGCAACATATGGCGGTTTGGTTTCAGTTCCATTTCCAGCTGAATATTGTTACGGGTCGGGTGTACCCGGTTTAACTTGCCCGCTTGGAAATTACTTTTTGCTAATAAACTAGTGTATAACTCTGTGCTCAGCACGGAAAAATTTATAAAAATAAAAAAAAAAATATGCAGTAATAATTATTTTATATTTTTTAAGATAAAATAATTATACACTGATACAGAATTTAAAATAAAATTAAAATATTTATATTAGAATACTATTTTTTCAAAGACTTCTCTATAAACAACATTGATGGTTGAATTTGCAGATATTCCTACATGAGTCATAAGTAAAACTTTTAAACATCTCTTACTCTTAACTCTTGAAAGTGCCACATATAGTTGGTCATGTGTAAAAACTGGTTTAGGCAAGCACAATTCAACATGAGATAAAGTTTGTCCCTAAAACTTGTTAATTGTCATGGCAAACGATACTATTATAGGAAACTGTCTTCGTTAGAATCTAACTGGGACAGTTTCATTTGTTGGTACCATATTCATTCTTAGAATCAAAGCAATATGACCAACATTGTTACCCGTTAAGACTTCATATTCTATGACATGATTTCCAAACTTCCTAACTTGTAGCCTTGTACCATTACAAAGACAACTGGATTAGTCAATATTCCTCAGTAACATTACCGGAATACCAATCTTGAGTATTAATTTATGTAGAGGCAAACCAGAGTAATTTATGCTATTCAGTAATTCAAGACCATAGAGATCTAGCTGACTCTCCATATTCCCTTCATCCATACAAATGGAATCCGAACTAAGATATAATTTTTCCTCTCCAGGAATGATAGCCATCAGATGGTTGTTGACCTCTTTAACGATGTCTAATGTGGGAGCCAGTATAGTTCTTGCTTTGAAAAAATCTTTTGAGGACATGTTTTCCAAAATATTTGGATAAGAAAAATGAACCAACTCATCAAATGTCTGGTCCGAAGAAGGAATAACAATATCTCCTGGAAGACATATCTCAGATTCACCATCCATATTGTCACCTATTAGACCATCACTAACTTTCAATAACCACTCACCAAATTGTTCTGTCTCATCTTGATCTAAAGCAGTCGTCCTTACAGAGAGTCTCATATTTTTTGTTAGTTTGAGCACCTGACAAAACTTCCAAAGGTAAGACGAATTCACGGTTGAATGAACGATATCTTGTCTCGATCCTCGTGAAATGACAGGAAGAATTTGTCTAAAGTCTCCACCTAGTACAACCACTTTTCCTCCAAAGGACAAATCTTTGCTATATGTTGGAGAACACCTCATGATATCACCCAAGCATTTATCAGGCACTTCATATCAGTACCTACTAACCATTGGAGCCTCATCCCAAATTATAAGTTTGGCTTTCAACAGCAACATTGCTTGAGGAAAATCAGGTTTGATGTTACATACAGAATCCTCAGTTATATTCAGCGGTATTTTGAACCTTGAGTGTGCCGTTCTTCTATTGGGAAGAAGTAAAGATGCAATACTACTCGAAGCAACGTTTAACACTATATCACCCCTTGAGCGAATCTCAGCAGACATAAGGTTCTAGAGAAATATTTTTCCAGTACCCCATGACCATACACAAAGAAAAAAACCCCTTCATCATAATATACAGCTGTAACAATTTTATCGAATGCATATCTCCGCTCAGGTGTTGCGATGTCTAACATGTCTGAGGCATTTTTCTTTAAATCATCCCTGTTAAAGTTTAGCTCTTCCCTAATAACCCTTTCGGTTAACAAAGAATTATCAACTTCAGTTGCTAAAGGCATTGGAGGATAGTCTTTCAAGGTTTTACCATAGGAATGTAAGATCTTGTCTATATCCATTAAGCACAACTGCTTAATCTCATCATCTGACATTGTTAACCATGCATATTATACGATACTGTAAAAATTCAATCAAACTAAAAATGATCAATAAGAAAGAACTTTTATCATTGTAATTAATAAAAACTCACCCCTCATGTTCATCACAGCTCTTTGTCGATACAAAATATCATCTGAGAGTTCATGCCAACATCTATCTCAGACATGTTCTGGTCTTAAGATATTGTTGGATGTTGATAGAATGACAAATAATCTCCTAACATATAATCCTGAGGCCCATGAGCTCGCTTCCTTAATTGCATCAATGAATTCTTTGTCATCTTGGAAGAGTCAAAGGGTAAAGCATGCATCTCTATACATAGCATAAATTGTTTTTCCTACTGTTCTTATATCTTGAAAACTCATATATCCTCTCTGAGTATTCAAGAGAAGTCGTTGGTAATATTCTTCAATATTTGCTGCAAAAAATTTGGTTAAAATCCCACTTTTAAGTTGTTAAATGGATTAAGCTATGCTATTTTAATTATTATGTAGCTACACATCCGCATAAGAATAATTTTCCTAAAAAATATAGAAAAATAAAAAATTGTATAATCTACAGATTATAACTGTTGAAAGTTATTTGAACATTTATTTTCTAGTGTAGATAAATCGAATAAAATGGACGTGGGGTATAGGCTGTTAAGATTTTATATTTAAATCATTAAATAAGTAAGATCAAAATTGAATATAAACTCGTCATTACCTGTAGGTACATGAGTCTTCCAATTGCGAAGCCTTTCTTTCGAAGAAACCACTTTGAAGAATTGTCCTTCCAAACAAACTTGGTTGGAAACTCAGCATAAGTCAGACTTCAAGCATAAGGATATGACATGTTCGCCGCCATCCATCCCAAAAACATGGACTTATGAGATATTGCTCTTTCGACGATATCATTTACATTAGAAATTTCACCATAAACCACAGGTTGCTCAATCACCAAATGGAATGGAAGTCTAATCACAAATGGTTCTTTCTCTTGGATTTCGTATCCAAATAGACGCCAGACTGCCTCACATGCTGAAATGTACCTACAATCATAGTAATTCCTAATTTCGTCAACAACTTGTGTGGCTTCTGACCAATCACCAGCATTGTATAGAGTAGCTGTTACGCGGTCATTACCCTTGTATACATACTTAAACAGATACTTAATAGAACTTGTTTGGCATGTGTATTTCACATTTATGTGGCACCAAACTTGAGCAACAATTCTAGATTATACGAAACAATGAACTTATTGTCCAGTACACATTCCCTTTTCTTCACTGTTCGACCGTTATAAGTACGCCTATATTTGGAAAATCCGACCTCATCAATGAGTGTTCGCTGTCTAAACTCTTTAGGATAGAACTTTGAACATGAACCATTCTTCATGCAAGGTGAATTCTTGTTGTACGGATCACATGGACCATGTACCATGTAATTTTAAATAGCTCCATGTAGATTTGGCCTTTCATTTTCATCAAGAATCTCAACTGTTATAGATTTGGCCTTTCATTTTCATCAAGAATCTCAACTGTTATAGATTTGGCCTTTCATTTTCACATCAATTTCAGAGAGGAGAGGAGAGAAGTGTGGGAGTGAAAAATGGGTTACGGGCTTAAGCCGTTGGAGATTCAGTTTTTTTTTTAAGTCAAAACGGCACCGTTTGGAGGAGTTATTAACAAACCGGAAACCTTTTAAAAAAACCAACCAATTCTAACGGTTCACCGATTAATCACATATACAACCGATTTTGTAATAAATTTTTTTATCAGATGATTTACTCATAACATCTGTTAAGCCATTTTTAAATTTTATAAAATTATTTATAATAATTACAAAAAGTGCTCATAATAAAAAATTTTAAAATTTTATAAAAATATTTTATTTAAAATTGTTAATAAAATCTTAGTTGTACTCTGTTTCAAAATAAATAATTATAATGATATTAGTATTTTATACAACAATCCATACAAAAAAAATTCAAATTTCATACAATATTTTTTCGTTCATTTTTAATAGCTCATAAATACAAAAAAAATATTGTACATAATTAAAATTAATTTTGTATTAATTTTTATATAAAATACCCATAGCATTATAATTATTCAGAAGTTGCATATAATTCGAACCTTATGAATTTAATTTACTACGTATTTGCCTAAATCGAATTTATTCAATTAGATTTATATAGAGATGCAAATTCGATTTATTTAATTTAATTTATTTTTGTATGTGGTATGATTTGATTGAAAGAGCAACAATTTATAATTTTATCTAGCATCAATAAATGCAAATTATGATTTGATTCTTCTGTAATTTTATCTAGCATCAATAAAATTTTACTATCACTGGTTTTAAAAAAAATTAAAATCTAAAACGATGGTTAAAAATAAATAAAGATGATAGATTTAATTCTTCTATAATTGTATGCGTTTTTTTTCTCTTGATTTGAGTTTTTATCACAATCCACAAGTTCTATGTATTATAACTTAATGTTAATTCATATATAGTATATAAATAGATTTAATTAGAATAAATAACAATTTATTTATTTTATTTTAGACTTTATAAATGAAAAGACTAATTCACTAATATAATGAATTATAATTAATGTAATATAATTAATTAAGTAATATAAATTATAATAAATTATATTAATTATATTAATATTTAAATATCTAATCAAATCAATTAGTTGATATAATTAAGTTAGTGCAATAAATTGTATTGAATGAGTTAAAACAATTAAATTGAGAAACACTCTCCAAAGCATGCCACGTCAGTTTCATCATTAAGTGCAAACATCCAATTTTTATATAATAGAATAGATTTTCTAAAACCACTGATTAAGAAAATGATTGTAAGCCAAATTCTTTCGACTAATTAACAAATAATATATTTTTTAAGTTTCCTTTTTTAATATTTATTCGTGTATTATTTTGTTAAAATAATTTGGTTTCTGTCTACATGTAAAATTTAATATTTAATTATTAATAGTAAAATTTAGTTTAACTGTTCTTTAAGTCTATCCATCACCTCCTCTCTATTCTATTGTATAAAAATTGGATTTTTTATGCTTAATGATAAAGATGGCGTAGCATGCTTCTAAGAGTATTTTTCAATTTATTTTTTTTAATTCATTAAATCAAATCAAACCAATAATAACTAATTAGTCACAAAAAAAACAATAATAACTAATTAATAATATCAATTAATTAATTTAAATAAATATCTTTAGACAAATGTTACTGTCCAAAAATGTCTCAATGAAAGTTGGACCATAATAATTTAGGGTACCCAGACATAAGGGCCAACACACAAACGAGATGCTTGAAAGTGCGCCTTTCTTGAAGTCAATGTACATCCAAGAAGCATTTTACAAACAATCATTTGTTTATCATCGAATGTTTGCATGATCATATCTATGAAACAACTTGCATTTTCTTGCAATCTTGGACCCTACATTTATAACAGACAAATATAATTAGAAAACAAGTATAATTACTATGCCATGTACGTGATAAGATTGAAATTATAATTTTAAATTATTTTTTTAAAATTAATTTGAATTATAATAGTTTGATTAATAAAAAAATAACATGTTATGTATTATTTTTTTTTTAATTTAGTGTTAATTGAATTAACTTTAAAATAGTTATTAATCAGTTTTAATAATCTACTTTTTTTAATAAATCAAACATATATACTGAATGTGATCATAAATAATATAGTAACAGTTAAATCTACTAATAAATATATTAGTTATTATCACACTATAAAACAAATTAAATATAAAGGCTATTAGCATTTATAAATTTATAAAATCACAGTCTTTGTTTGCATGCAAGGGTTTACTTATCAAATAAGAACGGAGACAAAAATGTCCATAGGACAAAAGGTCAGGGACCTATTTGTCCTTTTCTCAAAAATATAAATTAGAGATTGAATTTTGATGTAATTTTTCGCAAGCATAATTAAAGAAAGGATAAGTATGATTTTGGTCCCCAACGTAGGGGTTGAAAATTTTTTTCGTCCCTCGCCTTTTTTTCGCTCTAAAATGGTCCCCAAGGTTTCGGTTTGTTTTAAAATCGTCCTTTTTACCAATTTTATTTTTTTTTATTACCAACCAATCCTTCATTAAAAAATCTATTCTTAATATATAAAAGTAGATACATAAGCATGCACCACATTATTTTTGAGACATTGGTCCTCGCCGCCGCCACCGGTCTTCACGGACGCCGCCGCTCTTCGCTGCCGCCGCTCTGCCGCACCACCGCACCACACCACCACCACCTTCTTCTTCTTCTTCTTCTTCTTCTTCTTCTGGTTCTGCTGCTTCTGTTTTTGATTATCAATTTTTCTAGTTTCTGTTCTTTTTTTGTTGTTCTTCTGATTCATTTATCAATTATTTTTGCTGAGTTCTAAGTTCTGGGTGTTTTTCTGAGTTCTGGGTTGAGTTTTGATGATGATGATGTGTTATGGGTTCTGGGTTCTGGGTTGAGTTCTGCTGCTTTTGTTGTTGTTGTTCATTTGATTTCATTGTTGTTCTTTGCTTCTGGTTATTATTGTTGTTTCATTGGTTGATTCCATTGTTGTTCTTCTGCGCTTCTGTTCTTCAACTTCTGCGATTCTGTTCTTCAGTTTTTGAGTTTGATGATGATGATGATGATGACGACGACGACGACGATGATGACCATGATGATGTGGTGGTGGTGGTTTTGTTCTGCTGGTGGTGGTGGTGGTGGTGGTTGATTTTGGTTAATTTTGGGGTGAAGGGAGAAGGGAGAAGGGTATTTTCGTCCAAGGACGATTTTAAAATAAACCGAAACTTTGGGAACCATTTTAGAACGAAAAAAAGGCGAGGGACGAAAAAAATTTTCAGCTCCTACGTTGGGACTAAAATCATACTTATCCTATTAAAAAAATGAGATATTATTATTCTTAAAATTTGGTAATTTTTTGTTAAATATATATTATTTTGTAATTTTTTAAAAGTATTATTGATTGTTAACAAAAATAATTATAAAAAATTATATATTTAATAAAAAATTATCAATTTTTATGTATAATAATATATTATTTTTATAATCATGCTTGTAAAAATTGTATCAAAATTCAATTTCTAAGATATTTTTTGAAAATATATATTTACTACTGAATATTATTGTTGTGTTTTTAAATTATTTGAAGGTATTTTTATCGATCGTAAAATTCGAATGTATTTTTATCAGCGTTTAAATAATTCGGAGACGTTTTTAGTGGTTAACCCTAAAATAAAATGGGCCAAATAAACATAAAAGCCCTAACCCTAGTTCACCTCATCTCTTCTGCACATTCTTATGTAGTCTGAAAATCTGATAGTGTCCGCTGAAAACCCTAGACCCTTCGCGTTTCAGCAACATCTGTCTTCTTCTTCGTCTACTACTACTTCGGCCAACGCGAAACCCATGAGCAATGAGATCGCACAGATGCCTCCCCCTTCCACTCTCGGTTGCAGGTTCAATGCTATGCTCAAGCAGCGCGACGACGAGCTCAGGGCCACCGCCGGTCACGTGCCGCCTCCGTCTACGGAAGAAATCGTTCAGCTGTACGAGATGCTGCTGTCGGAGCTCACGTGCAATCAGAAGCTCATTATCACCGATCTCACCTTGATCGCTGTACACCAGAGGGAGCATGCCAGGGGCATCGCCGACGCTATCTGCGCTCGGATTCTCAAGGTCTGTCTCGGTTTTCGCGGAAAAGTTCCTCTCTTTTTCTTTTTGTTCTCGGAATTTTGTAAAAATCCCATTTTGGAGGTAGGATCGAAGATACTGCCACTGTTATATTTGGGTGAAAATTTCAGTTTTTTGTAACTTGAATGACAGAAGTTGGGTTCAAAGTCTTTCGGATTTTATTTTATTTTGTTGTTTTTGACTTTTTGCTTCTAACAATGAAAGGTGTGTCTGTGAGAGAAAGGGGACTTCAGTAACTCTGCTATTTCTGCTTTTAGGTCTAATCTTATCTGAAAAGCAATGTCGCCCAGACATAGAGTGAACAAATGGGTTATCCTCAACTTGTACTATATTATGTGTATTATCATCATTCAACTAAAACAATTAGTTGCTAATGGTCATTCAAGTCATTCAAATTAGTGCAATCTAACTGATTAGAAAAGGGAAGATTAGGTGAAAGTATGCAAACACGTTTGAGTACTTTAATTCCTTTCAGGAAACTCTAAGGGGGCGTGCAAATTGAATCTGGCTTCGTATCTAAAGGAAGTTGTTACTTTACTTTTGCTGAATTGAAGTCTTGCTATAACTTGCCAAAGAAAGGTCCATTATCGGGTATTTGATTATATATAGGCTTAGGAACACTTTCTCAGATTCCTTTTCACAAATACAACAGATCAGAAGAAATGATATACCTAAATTCTATATTGTTAATGATGGACTACAGCTATGTAATTTGTGACTAAGTGGTAGAGAGTTAGTTTGGGGTTGATTTTTAGAACCTCTGTTGAATTATACGCCTTATTATGCCACTTGTTGAATCTCCTTTGTGCAGGTGCCTGCAGAGCAAAAGCTTCCTTCACTCTATCTCTTGGACAGTATAGTGAAGAACTTTGGAGAGGAATATGTTGGATACTTTGCATTACGCCTGCCCGAAGTAGGTCAATTAGATTCACATTATTGTTTTACTTTGTATCATTTTGTTCTGTTCACTGAAACTTCTCGTTCTGTTCTGTCTCCAGGTTTTCTGTGAGGCATACAGGCAGGTTCAGCCTCATTTGCACCCTGCTATGCGCCATCTCTTTGGCACCTGGTCAGAAGTCTTTCCACCGTCTGCCCTACGCAAGATTGAAGCTGAGTTGCAACTTTCTCAGGTAACTGCGGCAGTTGGAGCTCTCAACTGTGGATAGTGTAAGCTTTTCGATTACATCTCTGTCTTTCATACAAAAAATGTCCAGGGGCTAGTCTGACACTTGTTTTTATCAGCTTATTCCCCAAGGATGTAATTTTTATAGAGCTGTTTTTTGTACACATGTTACCCCAACCAGAGTAAATTTTTGTGACAAATATAACAGACTCGCAATCTTTGTGAGACCAGAAGTTACCTTGACCCTTCTGAGTGGAAGCCTTAGGGTATTCAAATTTCTTTTTGTAAGGACACAAGATAATAAGAAATGATAACAGACTCGCAATTATATCGGTGGTTGTGCAAATACAAATTAAATATAATGGGAGCAATTATAGGGAGAAAAAGACAAAAAAGTGTAAAAACATAAATGGTTATCTTGATTGATTTTTGAATCATGGATGATTTTAATATACATAATTCTCTAGCTTAATGATGCTAGGTATGGACAAAATCCAAATCTATGTGAATCCGGTTCTTGTGACCAACAGAAAAAGGATGAAAGCAACGAAAACAAGTATATGGTCTTTCATGCAGGTACCAAGTATCAAATAGGCTAACAGAGAAAAGTGATGTTTATAGTTTTGGACTATTTTTATAGGAGATAATCACAGGTAAACCAGCAATAATTAAAGCCCTTAATGATGTTTAAAACAGAAATGGCTGGATCTTAAGTTTATTATTGTTGTCATATGCATATTTGTATCTTGAAATTTTTCCGTTCAAAGATTTTTCTTTTCCTCTTTTTTTAGTTCTTTCTTAGTTTATTAAAAAGACTAATACAATTAGTCAATTGTTGTTATACTTGATATAAAGATTATATTATCGTAATTCCTGAAACATTTTAATACGCAAGATTAGTTTTAATATAAAACAGATTAACAAAGAGGGCAAATTCCACTATCGAGATAGAGAAAGAGAATCCTATCAAAGTTTTGCCAAGGTAATAAATTTTCGCAATTACAAACTTTTAGTTGAAAAAATTATCAAAATAGTATCATTAGTTAAAAAAAAAAGAAAAAAAAAGAAACAGCTTTTGTCTGATTGTTGCCGTAAAAACAATCCTCTTTCCTCGCCTTTTTTCCTTCACAACATCAGAAACTTGAACGTTTGTTTTCCCATTTTGGTATTACCATGATTTGGATCAAGTATATACTCAAACATATGGTTTTGGAGTTAAAAGGAAAAATATACATTATTTTGGGATAATTCCCAACATTGGCGTGATTGTATTGGTGTGAATTACTCCAACAAAACAAACCCTGAGGAACACAAACGAGTGGCGATTTCCAGTAAGTTATTGAATTTAAATTAAGCAAATAGCAGGCAGAGTCATGAAAGAAGAATGAATGAAACATGTGTATGGTACTTCATTTATTTAACTATATTATTGACAAAGAATAGCAAAATGGACTAAAGAGGGTTATCAATCAAAGACTCAAAGTGCATTTTAGAAGCGTAAGAGACTCCAACCCTCTCAAGGCCATAACACTGCATTGATCAGTGAATCAATAATTGCATTGGTGATTGTCTTTGCTTTGCTTCCAAGATCAGCAGTTCCGTACTTCCCATCTGCAATTGTGTTGAGATTCAAATGGCGCAACATTGAAACACCACTCAGCAGTAAAGCAGTTGGATTTGCCAAAATTCTACACGAGCAAAAGTCCAGTGGAAATACAGGTAAGCAACAGAATATGACCCTAAATTCAATAAAGGTTGTAATTTTCCAAGGTTAGAGCTTGTTTGTGACCAGTATGGGAGAAGTAAATTGACAACAATTACTATTCACAATTTTATCCTTTTTAAAGAAGAAAAAGAACACCAAATTAGTTTTATGAAATTGCAGAGGGCAAACCAATATTGAGCACTTTCATGAAACAGTCATTCAAAGAAATCCCATATTCTGTAATAAGTTGATAACAAGGTGGAAAAGATCCGTAACAGATAATATAAGGTTAAGAAAGAACTTTGCAGCTTACTTTTTCAGCAATATCAGGTGCTGAACCATGTACAGCCTCAGCTAGTGCAATACCTCATCAATGCCCCATACATGGGAAATTTTTTGCCAAGGTTTGGGTCCTTCAAGTAGAGAGATTCTTTCCTCCTCATCTTCGCCTTTTATTCATGCAGACCCCTTACCGTTTTTTTACATATCCCAAAATCACTTGAATGGTTTCAAGATTGATGTGAAAGAAGAAAAGCTCTTCCTTCTTGAGGATTCAAAAAGTTTTCCTTCAATTGTCTGTGTTATCTTGGCAGAGGATTTATTATTGATGAAAAGCCACAGATTAATACATTTTACCTAGTCTAATAAAGAAGTAGGCGATGTTCTAGTCTAATACATTTTACCTAGGGTGCAACCAAGCATTGAATTGCTACCGGTTTTTCAAGTCACACAGGCTAGCAGTCCCAATTATAGATTCAATGTTTCAAGAAAGAAATCATACTGCTTTCATGGTCTCTGGCAAGCCCAATACCTATACAGGAAAGATAAGTTTTTAATTGTCAAGTTTACTATAAGAAGCCCAATACCCATTGAATTTAAATTTTGCAACATTAGTTACTATCATCTGATGTCTTTCAGTAAGCACAATTGAATTCTTGCATTATCATATCTACTAAACGACTTGCATGTTCTTGGAATCTTAGACTCTACATTTAAAACAGAGCTAACTATAATTAGATAGAGACGAGGAATGATAGAAATTTTAAATAATGCATAACATGGGCCCAAAAAGCTATAAACGGTATGTAACCTTGATTATTTGCTTTCTTTGCAGCAGAAGCAAATTTAGTTGACATAATCGGTGGTTCTAGAGATTCATTGGTATAGCAAGTTGCTCCATTTATAAACCTGAACAAAGCAGGTAGGATTATACAGTCAATAAAAATATACAGGAACAGCACAAGAGGTAGTAGCGATTGCAAGACATGGACAACGCAAACTTACTTCAGTGCACCCCAATTCTCACCTTTCCTCAGACTTCGATCTTCCTATTATTTACAAAAATCAACATTTTGTTTCATTTAGCACTCACAAACTATATAACACCCTATGACTATGAGTATATTAGAGATTATAGATAAAGTCAGATGAGCAACACATATGAGAATATTAGAATTCCATGAGCGCAAATCTGGAAGAACCAATGCAAGAGTATGCTGAAAAACATCTAGAACTTTGGCATTAAATAATACCTAGGTTTAGACCAACTTTTTACGCAGAATTAAGATAAATTAAAAATATACTTTCATAAATAGATAAATAGATTGTACCACTTTCAAAATCTACCACTTGTCTCTTAAGTGCTCAAGATGACAGAAGACAGAAGTTATAAAAAAAAAATTAAAGTTCAATGGCATAAGAAAAGTAACCCTTTTTCTTCCTAATTGGATTGACTTTTCAATAATAAAGAAAAATAATGCATTTCAAGAAGTAAAGTAACCCTTTTCCTTCCTAATTGGAATAACTTTTCAAGAATAAAGAAAAATAATGCATTTCAAGAAGTATGTGCGTACCCGTATGCCTTTGACCCCTCTCATTCACATAAAATGGTGTAAAATCAGAATCAATCGTACCAGTAATCATCATCAGAGTAATCCGAGTCTGCAATATACCATATAAAATTACAAATACTGTAAGCAATAAAGAAGCAATCATGAAAAAGTTTACTTTTTTGGAAAATTTTGGCACCCATAAGATGGTTTTATTTAAATACTAAGAATGAAAAGATAATAAACATTGCATTGGTGTATTACAAGGGAATGAAAATGGTTGATGCAAAGAATGAGCATGACTGCATGAGTTTTGGGAAGATGAGAGCAAAAACATTTACCCATGTAGTAACGGGCAAATTCAATCCGTAGGTCTTCCATCTCTTTCAGCTTACGCGTCAAAGGACATTCATTCCCAATGAAGATATTTTCTATGGATGCAAGCAAATGTTCTTCTCTTATATTATTAAGGTAGTCACAGTATCTGATTCTTAAATTTTTGAGAGAGGTAAGATGGTGAAGCCCCTTGCAGTCAAGCGTCTCCAGATTTGGTAACTTCCACAATTCTAGAAACTCAAGAGAAGCAGGAAGGCAACCCTCTCCTGGGAACGACTTTACATCACTGCATCGACAAAGCTCAAGATGGGTAAGGCCTTCACTCTGCAAACCCTTTGATGCTATCCAACTCGCGAGTTTGTGGCACTCAGTGAGTTGAAGTTTTTTCAAACTCGGCGGGAGGCCCTCGTCAGCAAAACAATCGATTTCTGGGCAATCGTATAGATGCAGCTCCTCTAGGTGGGGCACAGCCATCCCTAGCGTCGGCAAGGATACTAAACTGGGGCAATGTGAGAGCTCAAAATAACGGAGACTTTGAAGAGCCTCTGACACCACAACATATTCCATGCTTTCGCAGATATAGAATTTGAGCTTCTCGAGATTTGGAAAGCCCCCCATTGGAAACAATGTCAGTGAACCACACCCCACTACCTCTATCTCCGTTAGCGACTTGTGTTGCACTTGCTCTGGGAATGTTAATTTTGAACAATGATAGATTTGCAGAAATAGTAATGAAGCGGGCAAATAATCTGCTGAAATTGATATCGCTGACTCACAGTTACTGATACGCAGACATCGGACACGTGGCGGTTGGATGTGGGGCAGGCACTCCAATACGGAATTTGCCAGCTGGGTTCCTGAAATTTCTATGTTGTGCGGTTCCACTCCCCCGAAAGACATAGAAGAACCCTCTACAAGTAATTGGTGAAGCTTGGGAGCCCTTGGCAGCGGACATGCAAGCTCTTCACATTCAACAATGTTAAGTTCCTCCAGAGCCGGAAGGTGAGCAGGAAGATCTCCGCTTAACACCGGACAGCTTTTTAGTGAAAGGACTCTAAGCTTAGGAAAACCATTAAACTCTTGAGGAAAATGCCATTCCCGCCAAGCAGACATATTTACAATTTTCAGAGTTTCAAGACATTTGAAAGGTGTCTCCTGCTCAAATGATCCACTATTGTTGTAAAACGCCAAATCAATTTTCTCCAACCCATCAAGTTCAGAAAACTCCAGATGCTGTAAAGAGGGTAACTGTCCCAATGAAGGAAGCTTACAACAATTCATACAACGATCCAGACTCAACTTGGTCATATTGGAGTAGCAAGAAAGGCCTAACCAATCTGGGAATCTTTCACCCCGATAACCCACAATTGATAACTCTTTCAAGTTTTCATGAGGTTGTAACTTGTCAAGTATATCTCTTTCAGTTTGAAGATCATCAATGTCACCATCTGGAAGCCAATTCAATTCTAAAGTGTTGATGTGCTTCTTTTTACCCATCTTCGCCTCCAAAACTTCACCACTATTCTTGACATTCTCCAACTTGGAAATGCAAAATGAGCCATGGAGATTGTCCAGCGTTCCCAGTTCTCTTATCCCATTTCCTTCATGCTCGCCGACGATATAATCACTTAAGAAGTTTATATGCTTTAGCTTGCTTATTTCCTTCGGCATCGCTTTCAGATGAGAAGCACCTCGAATGTCAAGGTGGCGCAGGTTCACAAGATCTTGCATGCTGCTGGGAAGCATCTCTAACTGAGCACAATTCTTCAACTTCAAAGTTTGGAGATTGTATAATTTACATATTGACTCGGGCAATGTCACAATAGGTGTGTCAGACAGATTCAAATAACGCAAATGGATTAATTCACCTATTGAATCTAGCAATGAAGCTAGCAAAAGCCGTTCAAATGATAAAACTCTTAAACACCCCAATTGTTGGCGTAAGAGGCAAGGATCGCTTTCAATATCAATTGATTTAGGATGGTGAAGAAAAGAAAAATATAAAAACGTTCTCATGTGTACTGCTCTATTATTGGCCTCTTGAAATAATTTGATGCTATCCTCATCTTCTGTAGCAGCATATGACAAATGACGAGTTTTGTTGTCTATCATGTGTTGATGGCCGAATTCTTTGACTTTGAAATAGAATTTTCCAGCAAAAAACGTTGCTAGATCATGCATAAGATCATGCATTACAAATAACTTTTCATTAGTATTGGAAGGTTGAAAAAATGACCTTGCAACTAATTCATCAAAATATGCACAACCAACATTTTCTAATGCGTTGTTTTCCTTTGGTTGTAAAAGGTCTTCAGCCATCCATAATAAAATTAATTCGTCTTTGTCAAATTCATAATCCTCGGGAAATATTGAGCAATAAACAAAACACCGCTTTAAATGTGAAGGAAGGTAATGATAACTAACTCTTAATGCGGGAACAATTTTACTGTCATCTTCTGAGAGTTCCCAAATTTCACTTTTAAGTATATTCTTCCAATCCCCTTCAATATGCTTATTTCGCAATAAACCTCCAAGAGTCTTTACAGCCAAAGGTAATCCCTTACACTTTTCAACAATTTTTCTACCAATTGGTTCTAGAGTTGCATACTGACTGGAATTAGTAGAAATAGATGAATGCTTCAAAAACACCGACCAACAATCTTCGTCCGACAATAAACTAAGTCGATAATGCAGATTGTTAGCTGCAAACACAGAAGCAACCTTTTCACTACGGGTTGTTAGGAGAATCTTACTTCCAGTATTCCCATAGTGAAAAGGTTTTAGAAAATCCTCCCACATATCTCGTCGATCATGCCAGACATCGTCTAAAACAACTAAAAATGTCTTTCCTGTCAGCTTTTCTTTCAAAGCAGTTTGAAGTGAATCAAAATGATCCACGTTACAAGAGGAAGAATCCATTGCCCCTATTATTGTCCTTGTAACATTAACAGGGTCAGGATTTTCAGCAACACACACCCATGCTCTAGTGCCAAATTTTTCCACAACTTTGGCATCATTGTAAACCAGTTGGGCCAAAGTAGTTTTTCCTATCCCACCCATACCCACAATGGGGATCACAGTCACAGGTGATTCAGCATCGCAGGTATCATCTAACAGCAATTTGATTATCCTCTCCTTGTCTTGGTCCCGACCAAATATGTCAGAACTTACAACGAGAGATGTGGATGGAATTCTCCATGACGAGATGTCCATCTTGGCACTCTCCTTCGGAAAAAGACGAAGATAACCTTTTCGTCTTTTAACAGACTCTAGTGTGGCGACTGTTTTTCCGATGACATTGATGCCACTATCTTCAATACATGAATCAACATAGTGAGACCAGGGAGAAGAGTTACCTGGATCTCTTTGAGTGGCAGTGGCGGCTTTAGTGGAGAGTTCATCCAGCAAGTCATCAGCCTTATACAAAGCATCTTGAAGATCAATGAGCCACTTCTTCACTTTCTTGTCACTAAACTGCTTCAGCTCAGCATCATCAAGCACAGGTCCAACATCATATAGACTTTTCTCTATCTTTTGAAGTAACTCCAGGGCAGAGTCGTTTCCTTCGAGGACAAAGTCATCATCTTCAAGTATTGCAGACAGCTTCTCCAAAACAGCATCAACAAAAGAAGAAAGATAAGCCCCACCTTCAAGTTTTGCAGCCATGATTCAAAATCAAGTGTACCAGATGATGAGAAAACAATGAAAGGGGTTGAAGGAAGTTGTTATACGTAGATCGATGTATTGTATTTAGATCTCTGGATTTTCTCAAGCACAAGGAATCTCAAGTGTTTGTGGTTTGCAGTGCACTAACAATGTTCTTTGCTTAGTTTTATATACTAGTGCTGAAACAACATATAATAATTAGTTAATAACATAATAAGCATACTCGTACATACCCCAACAATTGTTATAATATAAGCAATAAAATCAACAAATTTATCAACTAAACTAAAAATGTACGTTAATTCACTTGGTTAGACTGTTAGAGTAAGTAGTTCTTTTTTGCATCCCTTAGATTTTAAACTCAAATTCCATTAGGCATTAAAAAATAATTAAAAATATAAAAAGATTAAGGAATTTTTTATTTGTTGAATGGCAGCCAGCTGTTACAGATATAATATTAGTATTAAGTAATATTCGAATATTTTTAAAAATATATATATTTCTTAGAATTCCTCGAGCAGTGTTTCATGGTAAATTAAAACCACTTGCAGATAAAATAATAATTTAAAATTTCAATGAATTATGATACCTTTGCTCCAATGCAAGAGTTTAAAATCCTTCCCGAAACAGTGTAACGGCTAATAACTTAGCTTTTGTCTTGTCCCTTGTGATAATGATACATATAGTGAGAATCTAGTAGGACGCTTTTTATTTATCTTCTACATGATGATGCCACTTTCACTCCTACTACTGCTTGCTGGCTAGTGCCCCCCTCTTTGTCTATAAGTGACTTAGAACTACTTAGATTATACATACTTCACTATGTTATATTATATAAGTGACTCAATAATACCCTTCTAAGATGTATATTCATACTTGAGTATTAATATGAACTTTTATCAAAATCATGTTTACCAACGTTGAATTGTAAAAAGTTTGTTTATCTTAACATGACAAATTGGTAATTCATGAAACACAAAAGAAAAGTAGTGTAAATTGTATCTGTTTATTTTATTCATGCCACAAAAAATTACAAGTTATTGCTACTATTTAAATCTTTTTTAACATTTAAAACATCAAAATTTTCAGCAACACAAATCCATGATTTATAGTCAAATTTTCTCCTCCTAAACTTGCTGACATTGTGAGACAAGAACTTACCTTGATCCAAGGGGAAGTTTTAGGGTATTTAAATACTTTTTTTTACAAGGACAAAGATTCATGTCATGGGGGTTCGGCTATATTTTTATGTTGGTTGCCGAAGACCTAACACAACCCTCCTCCTTTATCCGGGCTTGGGACCGGCTATGTACCGCAAGTGTAACATAGGCGGAGTTTACAAGGACAAAGATAATAAGAAATATTACAAAAACTAAAAGATATTGACTTAGACACTTAGGCTTTGTTTGATTGGAGAGAAATAGACAGAACGGAAGATAAATCGAAAAATTTTCTTTATAAATTACACATCAAAATTTGTAACTTTTTTTTCTCATCTCCTCTATTTCTCACCATTATATTGGTGGTTGTACAAATGCATATTAAAATAATGGGAGCAATTAGAGGGAGAAAAAGACAACAAATATAAAAACAAACTAATGGTACTTCACTACATCTATTTAACTATATTATTGACTAATCTATATTGATAAGGAATGAACTCAAACAAAAATTACTCCATTCTCTTTAATGGTATCGATAACAATACCCAGTTTACCTTCAATCCTTTCATTGTTTTTTGGTTCATAAGCCAATGCGTATACATCAGCCTCCTTTGATCGCTCGGCAATAAGCCTTCCAACCACTCTACAAGCATTGTGATCTGTCAAGGAGGGGAGAGAGTTTCGAAGATCCTTAGCGTTTGTTGTAGCGACAGAGATCACTTTGCTTGTTCCTCGGTGCATCACCTTAGCATGAATAAATCTTTTTGAAAAGAAAATGTTTAGTAAGAACGGTCTCATGTACATATCTGTCCTCTGCTTCCATGATTTCCTGTTAGGTTTCTTTGCAGCTTCACTTCGAGATCTTCGGGTCCAAGCAGCTCGAATGAAAGAGCACCCCTACAAACACACAGATGTTGATACAAAGAGTAGATTGAGCATGGAGAAGGAGAAAGAATTAAAATTACTAACACCCTGATTTGGTCCCTGACAATTTCAATCTTAGACAACCTCGTCGCTATCTTGTTATTATACTCGAAATTCCTAAACATATAAATCGTCATCGCAAGTTGTACATACACAAAGGAGGACTAATATCTCCAGTTTTTTGAATGGTAAGGGAGAAAGTTTTTTGGTAAGGCAATGATGAAAGGTGAATTTGTAATGTTCATATTCCTAGGGATTTCTTCCGGCAAATTGCATGATTAGGACAATTGTACAGCGTGAAAATTGTTAGTACCTAAATTGGGAGAATAATACTACATGACTAACAAAATTTATCGATTTTTAGCCAATACTTGGTCAACCCTAAACACTAAACCCTAAACCCTAAATTATAAACCATAAACTCTAAATTCTAAATTTTAATAGTATAAACATAAGACGTTGGCTCAAAGTATTGGCAGGACATTTCTTGTTTTTAGATTGTTCGTACAAGCTCGACCCTAAACGGGAAGAAAACAACAAAAGATTTGTGATCAATCTCCTTTGGCATTGCCATCAAGAACGGACCAAAAACCACGAGTTTTAAGTCACAACAATTACAAGTCAAAATACTCCAAACATAACACACTAAAACAACCCACACCAAACATGCACAACATGAATAAGCTCATAAGAAAACCATTGTAGTCAATTATTTTAAAGAGAACTAATGAAATTATAGAGCTCTGCCACAGCAATCAAAATTAACGCCACTTCAAGTCTTTTGGTAGTTTCCAAGAGTTGTTTCCTTTGTGCCCATTCCACCATATTGCCTTGAGCAGCCTATTAGTTTTAAGCATACCACTACCTCATGACATGCATGTCGCGATCTAGCTATAGCTACTGCACCCATTTGTTATTATACTAGCTTCTTGTATCCATTTCTTCCTCTCTTTGAAGTTTGAACTCATTTTCTCCCCTGTACTCAATGCAAGTCTTTTGAAATGCATGTTTCTTGTCATGTGTTTTATTCCTAATAAACCTCATCTCCCAACTAGTCTCTTCTTTACCCATTATCCAATCTACAATTCTTTTATTATTTACTATCACCTTTAATTCATCTTAGGCTTCAAGTTCATGAGAGGATGAAATAGGGTACGAATGGCAATTGGATTAGAAAGGCTTTTAATAATTAACATAGAAAATAATGATTTCCTAAGTGCAAGACTAATCAACTAGAAAGAAAGAAACTAACCTCATAGAGATGAGTGTGAAGGTGGAGACTTGGCTGGATGGATGAGAAGGACAACGAAGGAGGTGGCAGTGCCAACAGCTGACCACCAGCGGCCAGTGGAGGTGGCAGAAGAGAGACGGAGGAGCGGCGGACAGCTGTAGGGCCTGGGCAGCTGTGAAGGCGGCAATGCAAGTTGAAGTGGCGTCATCCCTCTTGATTGGAATTCTCTTTGGAATTGAACTTCCGATTGTGTGAGAGTGGGTTTGAGAATTGAGAATTTGAGACACAGGAGAAGCAAATGCACCACGTCTTACCACATTCTGTCATTATCTTTCAATTTTTTTTTTTCAATTTTTATATATAACAATTATAAAGAATCCTAACTTAAATTAACTCTGAAGTAAACACCACAAATTTTTACCATCACTCTACTGTGTCTAGTAGTTTCTTTATATATGTTGCCTATTAAAAACAATTAAAAAATATAAAAAAACAATGCTTTTTTTTAACAACCTAAATAATAAATTAAAAAAAAAGTTAATTTTAATTTTAAAAATTAAATTTTGAATTAATTAAATTTAATTATAATAAAAAAATTAATTTTAATTTTAAAAATCAAATTTTAAATTAATTAGATTTAATTATAATTATAATTTTTTTATTTTTGTGGCAACCACTTTTTCGTAATCTTGTGCCACCACTGCTATTACTATATTGCGAATTTGGTGCTCCACAGTTAATGTTTTGTTACTTGTTTCTTATCAACTAAGTCGGATATTCATTTTATTATGTATGCATATGGTTCTTTTTCATTCTAAAATTGATGTTTATTTAGGTATATTGCTGGTATTTTATTTGATTTGCTTGATTCTGCATGTTCATACTCCACAGGATATTCATTTGACTATGTATGCGGATGGTTCTTTTCACTAATATGTAGATGTTCATTATTAAACACCATTCAAAAAAACCCGAATTTCTTCTCCCTCCAATATATAGTTTAAAAAAAAGAAACAAGTACGAACACGATAAAAACAAAAGGGTGGTGGCGTAGTGACGGATCGGGTTGGATTTGGCCGTTGAAGACGTGTGTGGCAGTGGTTTCGTTGTAGTGACAAGCGGGCGAATGCCGCACTAAAAAGCTTCGTGTCGACGACAGTAAACGGCGTCATAAGGGAGGCAGCGATGGGCGTCGTTGTAGGGGTTGCAACGACAGAATCATTGTAATAAAACTAGGGTTTAGGATAGATAAAGATGAAAATAAGTAAATGTATTATTGGACCTACGAGTATAGTCTGTTGTTCAAGTTGTTCAGTTATTTACCTAACAAAATTGTAAAATTATATGTTATTAAATTAAATTATTTAGAATATACTTTTATAATGATTTAATTATTCTGTCAACCAGGACGGATATAGAAAGAGGCGAATAGTGGCCTCGAATCTCACAAAATTTTAAAAAACTATATCTATATACAAATATATTTAAGAAAATAAAAACTATATCTATA
>NC_029793.2:5143425-5147640 GCF_000816755.2 Arachis ipaensis | reverse complement strand
ACAATTTAATAAATTTACGTCTCAATTATTTAACTCATTAATATTTTTCACTTAATCCGTACCAACTTTTTGTGGTTAAAATTTTTTTTATGAAAACGTTTAGCGTACGAAAAAGTATAAGTAAACAATGAAAATACTAAATAATGTGAACAATGAATATATTAAATGTTCAATTTAATAGGTATGCAGATGATTATGTTTATTATTATTTTTAATTGGATGCGGTTACTTTTTTCATTTGATTTACTTATGCACAATTAATAATGGTTGAATGTTCAATTCATTATGTGTGCAGATAGTTATCTTAATATTAAGATTTAAGAAGTAATTTAAGAGTGAAGCATTTTTTTATTTTATTTACTCAATTTTAAAATTTATCATTCACATTATTTACAAAAATCATTATCTACTTAATAAAATCGTTTACTTTTGTTATTAATTCATTATTTTTTTGTCATCAAAATTTATTATTTTTGGTCATCATTTTTAGTTATTAATTCAATTCTTTTTAATTTAGTAATTCAACAATATACTTTAACATAAAAATATTAATAACTAATTAATGGCCAAAAATAAATTCAGATGACTTTATAACACTCTTTATGCAGTAATGTGTTACTCTTTATTCCAGCGTTTTGTTCAAACTATTTGGAACATTGTTAATGCTATAACTTATATATTACACGAAATGTTTAAGTATTTCAACGGGAATTTCAGTTATTTTAGCCATTAATTTTAATTATATATATATTTTTTATAATTAAAATTAATAACTAAAATTATTAGAATATTAGTATTTTTAAAATATTTGAAACATTTTTTATAGATGATGTTCTTCATCATTGATGCAAAAAGTACTTGTTCTTCTGCTCCCTCACCCTGAAATTTGATTAAAATTCAAGTAAAATTTCATTATTGGTAGAAACTCCAAAATCAAATTGACTATTGTTAGTAATGTTATTTTATGCCAGTAATTCAATTAGAACGGTTATTCAGCTACTTATTTATTGTCTTTTAGAAGAGTTATTTTTTATATTTTTATTCATATGATTATAAGTTTGAGATCAATAATTTGAAAATTAATTAAAAATAATAGATGATTCGAAAAATGTATAACAATATTTCATAAGTTATCGATCTTTATATTTAAAATGCATAGACTAAATAAATTTGAATTAAATAAGTTGAGAAAAAATATTACAATATCATGTATAACAGAATTAAGATGAACATATTTATAAATCTTATTTATAAATTAGTTATTTCAAATGTCGTTGAAATTTATTTCTTTTCCCACAACGTTAAAATTGAAATCTAATTAAAAATTTCTATTAAAAAAACACAGTTGTTCATCATCTGCCATCTCCGTGTACAATGCTAATGAGTAAAGAATAATATCCATTCTTTTGCAAAAGTATTTTTTATTTTTCTCAAGTCTATATTCAATATTTTAAACCATCTTTAATTTTAATTTTTATTATACTACTCTTTTACTGTATCATACATATATTATTCTTTTTTCTCTCTAACCCTTCTCTAATTCCTATTCTTTTTGCACCTCACCAGTATTACTGTCCTCTTCTCTTTCGTATCTTTTAAAATTATATTGTATTACATTATATTATTTTTATTTTTTTTTGTGTTATTTTTCTTTAGGAATTTTTACAATTTTTGTATTGTATTATATTACCTAATTTTGTTAGGTAGATAATATTTTTTGTAAACAATATAAATAATTAGTTTTAGAATTGATCAAATAAAGTAAAAAAATATTCTACCACTAAATTACCTCTTAAACTTTAATATTAGAATAATCATCTGTATAACTAATGAATTAATCAATTAAATATTCAGTCATTGTTAACTGTACATGAATAAATCGAATTTAAAGAAATAACCATCCAATTAAAAATAATAAACATAATCATCTACATATCTATTAAATTGAATATTCATCATATTCATTTTTCACATTGTTTAGTATTTTCATTTTTTACTTATATTTTTTTATAATTTTATTTATTTGATAAAACATTGTAATTTAAATCCTATTATCACGAATTCCACTAACTTTTCGTGTATGGTGTATCATTTTATGAAGAGGATAATAATAAGACACTTTTATATGTAAATAAATATAAGTTTCTATAGGCAATGAGTTATAACTCAAATGGTATAATCTCCCCATATTTAATTAAGAGGTCGTGGATTCGAGTTTTCTATCTTTGATTAAAAAAAAAAAATTTCTATATATGTGTATTGAAGTTATTTGTCATGTTATAGAGTAAACAAATAAACAATGATCATCTTATCAACAAGAAAAACTAAATAAAAGAATTAAATACATTAAAAAATAAAATGGAGATTTTTTTGCAGATATTACAGATAAAAAAAGGACAGGTGCGTGACAGGTGTAACTAATTTTTAATTAGTTAGTATTATTACTTTCTGTTTATAAAATCTTTTTAACTCTTATTTTTTGAGGATATAGGATTAGGATTTGAATTTAAAAAAAATAATTTTTAAAAGATTTGTTGCTTTTAGGAATATATAATTTTATTTATTTTTAGTATGTATTTTATTTTTTTATCTATATTTTATACTGTAACTAATTTTATAGGTGCTCTCAATTTTTTTTTAGGTTTACAATTTGAGTTATATATACATTTTCAGCAGATTTTAATATTTGTTTTTTTTTTAAATTTATCTTTTTCAACCATTATTCTAGTTTTAAATTAAATGTGATATTTAGATTTTCAATCAAATATATAACATTCAATTTTATAATATTTTAAATTTATATCGCATATCTCAAATCATAAGATAACGAACTTAAATCCTGTATTAATGTTAATATAAATATAAATTGATTGATCATACTCATTATTAACGGAAAAAAGAGTTCAACAGTAAAAATAGGACGGGGAATAAATCTTTGCATATATAGTGAACGATCTAAAATCGTCTCCTAAAGTTAACATTTGAATTTGCATAGCATTCTTCCAAGGTCACTCTATACTCAAAACCTTGCGTTGAATGCTGTTTCTTAGATGCTCTTCTTCTTCTTCTCGAAGGTTGCTGGAGTTTGGAACGGCAACCACTTCCTTTTGTTCCTACAAAACTGTTTGGTGCTACCGCTGCGTAGGCCTTGATCCTTGAACCAACCGTTTATATCATACAATCCTTATTGTTAAAGAAGAATAAGAGTTTACGATGAAGAAGACGAGTGCTTTTGAGAAGATGGTGATGCAGAAGAACAAGAGCAAGGGAAGCCACGAGGATCAGAAGAAGCAGCAGTGTAACAGGTTGTTGGTGAGTATCAACGTTCTTGGGAGCGTAGGGCCAATAAGGTTTGTGGTGAATGAAAAGGACACTGTTTCTGCGATCATTGAAACTGCTCTCAAGTCCTATGCTCGTGAAGGCAGGCTTCCTCTTCTTGGTTTTGATCCCACCGACTTCCTCCTTTATAATGCATGCTTTGATGGTATCACTCTTACTCAAGAACACTTTTTTAAGTTTGCATGAATTTTTTTTTTATATTGTTATCTAGATTATTTTTTTATTAATAATAGGCTTATTATTGTAATCTCTAGGATTTGAATTCTAGAGTTTTAAAAAAAAGAGAGATATGCTATGTGAGCTAAATACTTTTAAATTTGTAAGCCATAGAAATTCTCTATATCATATGAATAGAGATACACTTGGTGTTAGAGAGTAACATGTGATTTTAGAAGAGTACGAGTCCAACATTACAATAATGTAAAGTTGGTTCATGAGATTTTTTAAGTTGACTGATTATATTTATTGGTTTTTATGGAAACTGCTTTGACAGCTCTGAATCCATTGGAAGCCATAGGATTTTATGGGGTGAGGAACTTTGTCCTGTACAAGAAGCAAGTATGTTCATCAAAGGCAGAACCGAACACAGAGCTGATATCTCAGAAAAGCCATGGTGGTAGTGGCTGGAAGGCATGGTTCAACAAATCATTTGGATTGAAAATTTTATCCCATTGAAGAGATATATTAATTTGAGATACGAAGAATGGTGTGGTGTTGACCCATTTGGTTGTTGATGGCAATGGCGAAGATGACTATGGATTAATCTCTGTTTGGATTTTAGGATTTTTTATGTTTTAGTGTCTTTTATATTTGCTCTGCCTGTTGTATAAAGTTTCTTTTTTCAAAATATATATATATATATATATCAATTTAGTG
>NC_029793.2:5129928-5143116 GCF_000816755.2 Arachis ipaensis | reverse complement strand
CAATTTAGTGTAGTCACCAAAAAAAAATATCAATTTAGTGTAGAATTCTTGTACAATGTCGTGTTCTAGTTATGATTGTTCTTTGTTATTCAATAATAATGTGTTTGTTACAGTTGTGTACTAGTGCTACTACTAGTTTAAGTGCTTTGTTTAAGATAGCACCAACGATGTTTTTAACACTCAAGATTATATATTATATATGTTTTTTTATTAAACAAAAGATGCATCTTCTTTATATGTATATATCCATCTCTTTATTTATATATAATGCACTCTGATTTTAGATTTCAAAATTAACTTGAGAATGAATATGCTATTTGTTTGGTATTGCAATTCATTCTTCTTTATAATTAAAGGTACTACCAATCTTATTCCATATATTAAGAAATTCGATATCTAATATGCTAAATGAATGATTTTTTATGTGATGATATAAAGAATAGGATAATTAAGAGCACTCTATGTTATCAAATATAATCCATTAAAAGAAAACAAACAAACACAAAAGCCTTAGTAGTCAAAGTTGGAATATTGAAAAAAGGAAAAAAAATGTGGAAATACATATAGCCATAGAAGGTTGGGTATATTTAAAAGAAAGGTTGAGAATTAAAGAGATTTCCATACTTAATTTTTTTTAATTTATGGATAACATGCTAATAATTACGGAAGAATAAAAGATTTTGGTTTCACATTTTTTTTTAAGAAAAAATAGAAGCAGCAAACGCGGTTACACAGCAAAAATAGAAGCCATTTTAGTTTTTATCCCGAAAAAGTATAAGTAGATAAATAATGTGAATAATGGATATGTTGGATATTCAATTCAATAGGTATGCTAATGATTATGTTCATTATTATTTTTAATTAGATGGTTATTTCTTTTGATTCGATTTACTTATACACAGATAATAATGGTTAAATGTTCAATTCACTAGGTATACAGATGATTATCCAAATACTAAAGTTTAGGAAATAATTTAGGATGGAGTATTTTTTTTATTTTATTGGGTCAATTTTAAAATCTATTTTTTACATTGTTTACAAAAATCATTATTTATAAATAAGTTATTTTGTGTTTGAATTTTTAATTATAAAAGTGCTTATTTTAAAAGAAATGTGATAAAAAATAGTAATATTATGAGAGAGTCATTTTTTTTAACTTTTCTATAACCTCCTAAATAGCTTCTTAAAAAGTTGGAATTTGATTTTAAAAATTGTACTAGACATTAATACTACTATTTTTCATAGATGAAAAGCTCAAAAAAATTACTTTCCGAAACTTCCCAATGGAACCCAAACACCAGAATATGACCATGGGTTTATCACATGATACGAGAAGCATTTGTATGTGTCTTTTTCTTTTTGGAAGTATCTCGCATGGTGTGAGAAGCCCTTTTCTTGTCTTAATATTTGGTTACAGTGTGTATCACACATCATTATTGGGATGAACAGAGTTTTACAGTATTCTAAAAGCGCCGTAATGTGCAGCAATTCCTTGCCTACTCAAGAGATGATCAATAATTTCATTCGCGAACTCGGTTGCCTTTGCTTTGCCTCCAAGATCAGCAGTTCGGTACTTCCCTTCTGCAATTGTGTTGAGGATGGCATTGTGAATTTGGTCCGCTTTGTCATGGAGACTCAAATGGCGCAACACTGAAACACCGCTCAGCAGTCAAGCAGTTGGATATGCCAAATTCTACACAAGCACATGTCCCGAGAAAATACAGGTAAGCAACAGAAATATAACCCTAAATTGATAAAAGGTTGCAGGTTTCCAAGGTTAGAACATGTTTGTGACCACTATGGGAGAAGTAAGTTGACAACAATTACTATTCACAAATTTTTTCTTTTTGTAAAGAAGAGAACACCAAGTTAGTTTTATGAAATTGTAGAGGACAAAATGATATTGAGCACTTTCATGATGCATGCATTCAAATAACTCCCGTATTCTGTAATAAGTTGAGAAGATCCATAACAGATAATATAAGTTTGAGAAAGAACTTTGCAGCTTACCTTTCCAGCAATATCAGGTGCTGAACCATGCACAGCCTCAGCTAGAGCAATACCTCCCTCACGGCCTCACCAATGATGCCAGGTGATAAGATTGTAGCTTCTAGAATTTGTTTACCAAAGTGCAAAAATTACCTTGGTGTCAAGCCCAAACCCCCAACCAAGCCAGCACAAAGGTCACTAATAATGTCACCATAAAGTTTTGGCATCACTAGTACATTAAAAAGAGCAGTATTCTTCACAACCTATAGATTATAGAGATGAATGAGTAATTCCATTTTCATTACTCAAAAATTTTCAAAATTCATTTATATATTGAGAGTAATTCCAACATGGTAAGCTTGGAGATATCAGCTGGTATATGACCAATTAGTCCAATTGAAGACAAATTCATCTATATATTCTATTTCCAAAAATTATTATTATTATTATTATTGTTATTATTATTTTATTATTTCAATCATGAATTTATGCATGGTTTTTACAATTAAATGGTTAATAATTTTCTAATTTATGTGTTATTTAATGAATGATGAGCTTCCAAGGATGTGATTCTTAGAAAGCCAACAAAAGAGCTGCACACTATACCATCCCACTTGTATATTCATCATAATCAAGTGTACACACGCAAGCTAAATATGCTTAAAAGAATGGAAAGAACAAGCTGAAACTTACACATCAGCTTTCTTAACCACTTTAATAGGTGCAGTCACAGTAGGAAAGATCAATTTTAGCATTCTCTTGGAGCGTGAACCTCCTCGAGATCATCATGATGATGCATTTCATCATTCGTGCATGTTCTTCTCCTAGCTTATCCAAAGCACTCCGCTACAAGTAACCTAAGCCTTCAAATGTTAACTACCTCATGGTAGATATAATCATCTTATCGACTGAACATAAGAAAAATGGGTCTAAAATCAGGTAACATTCTAATAAGAATACTATACTGTAAAATTTGGACTCACTTTCAAATTCAAGGTGGAAATTGACAATATGAGAAAGATGCAATAAAATTAACTCTATTAACTGACCCTCTCCACCAATGAGCATTTCAATGACTTTTACGTACTTGCAAGAAGCAAAAGTGAAACCTCAGACACAGATGCTCTATCTTCGGCTTCCAATAAAACAGCAGATGAGAAGGCATAGCATGTATATATGGATAATCCACTTTGATGTTCCATTTGTGAGTTCAGCCATGGATCAATCCCATGGTTGAACTAGGGAATTCAAGTTACTCTGGTTGAAATTGAATAGAAGATTAGCTTGATGAAATCCAAGAGTACTGTATAACATCAACAAATAATTCATACAATAGGTATAATGTCACTTCCAATAAGTTAACAAATAACACTTCATTTATCAACAAAGTCTGAGTACCTGAATTTTACACATCACAATTCAGTCACATGCTCAGGTATTAAAAATTACAAATAATAAACCCAAGGACACTTGATATATGCATGAAATTTCCTATGCCAAAAAAAAAAAAAAATCTTGCTACAGAAAATATACATTTGGAAAACATGTAATAACTTTCGGAGAGAATGAAACAAACTACCTCTTGAAGATGTTATTAGAACATCAATTCCATCTCCTATCAACCTCAATGCCCCAGACAAGGGAGATTTGGATCCTTCATGTAGAGAGATTCTTTCCTCCTCACAGGAAGAAATTTATGCTCCCCAGATATCATCTTTGCCTTTTATTCATGCAGACCCCCTGACCTCTTACATATCCCAAAATCACTTGAATGGTTCAAAATTTACGTGGAAGAAGGAAAGCTCTTCCTTCTTGAGGATTCAAGAAGTTTTCCTTCGTTTGTCTGTGTTCACCTGGCAGAGGACTTTTATTGATGAAAAAGCCACCCACGGATTAAAGAAGTAGGTGATGTTGTGCAACCAAGCAATGAATAGCTACCAGTTTTTCTGTGTCACACAAGCTAGCAGTTCCCATCATAGGTTCAACAGTTTTAGGGAAGGAATCATACTGCTTTCAGTGTCTCTGGAAGGCTGAATACCTATACAGGAAACCAAAATTTTTAATTGTCAAGTTCACAATAAGCATGATCAGAGTGTATCATAATTCTGGAAGAATACAGAAACAAAAATGTTCTTTGTACACCAAAATCAACCACCAATTTATTTGTGTATAAATACATGTGTGATTTAATTTATTTTCAATATGTATTTGTATTCCAACATGTATTTTATAATTTATACTGGTGGCTGACTTTGGTGGCTGATTTTACGTACACATAGCATAGTCGATACAGAAAATACAACATTTGTTTTATGAAAAAGGAAAACATCAACCTATGGAGGTAGCACTGTGTTTATATAATATATTTGATGAATTTAATTTTTGCTAAACTGGTTACATATATCTGATGTCTTTCAGTAAGCACAACCAAGATGTAATGGCCAACACACAAACAAGATTCTTGAAACCCCGCCTTTCTCGAAGTCAATATACATCAAACAAGCCTTTTACAACAACCGTTATCATATCTACAAAACAACTTGTATTTTCTTGCAATTTTAGACTCTACATTTAAAACAAAGACAACTAGAATTAATTTGAGACAAGGAACAAGTACAAGGAATGATAGAAAATTAAAATAATGCATAGAATGGGCACAAAAAACTATATAGCATATGTAACCTTGATTATTTGTTTTCTTTGCAGCAGAAGCAAATTCTTTAATTGACATAGTGGTGGTTCTAGAGATTCATTGGTATAGCAAGTTGCTCCATTCATAAACCTGAACAAAGCAGGGTACGATTATACAGTCAATAAAAATGTACACAGACAGTGCCAGAGGTGGCAGCAATTTGCAAGACATGGACAATGCAAACTTACTTTAGCAATTTGCAAGACATGGACAATGCAAGACATGGACAATGCAAACTTACTTTAGTGCACCGCAATTCTCACCTTGCCTCAGCCATGTATTAGTGTTGACTCTTCAATCTTCCCTATAATTAATAAAAACCAACATTACATTTCTTTTTGCACTCACAAACTATACAACACCTTATGACTATGAGTATATTAGAGATTGTAGATAATGATATACAGAAGTGTTTGGGATACTAACATTCAGTTTTTGCATAACCACACACCCCATCCAATGACAAGAGTCAGATGAGCAACACATAATAGAATTCCATGAGCGCAAATCTGGAAGACCCAATGCATGAGTATGCTGAAAACATAGAACCTTGTCAACAAATAAAATCTAGGCTTAGACCAGCACTTTACAAGGGATTAAGATAAATTAAAAATATACTTTCATAAATATCTCAAATAGATAAATAGATTGGAACACCTTCAAATCTAAGACTTGTCTCTTAAGTGCCCAAGATGACAGAATTAAGAGAAAAATTAAAACTCAAATTCGATCGCATAAGTAGGCCTTTTTCTTCCTAATTGCCTAATTGGAATGACTTTTCCCAACTAAAGCAAAATAGTCTATTTCATGAAGTATGCACGTACCTGTATGCCGCTGCTTAGTGCTCTCATCGCACGTGAAATGGTGTAAAATCAGAATCAATAGTAATAGTAATCATTATCATGAACTGCAATAGACCACACAAATACTGTAAGCGATCATGAAAAAGTTTACTTCGTAAGCATTTAATTTGTTCATCCTTAAAAAGTTGGAATAATTGGCACCAATACGAACTTTTTATTTAAAAAGTACTAAAACTTGTGTGTGAAACGGTCAGCCATAGTTACTAAGAATGAAAACCGAGGGCACTGCATTTACGGTAGATCAGAGCAAGAACACTTACCGAAATTAATCTGTAGGTCTTCCATCTCTTGCAGCTTAAGCCTCAAAGGACTTTCTCTCCCTATGTAGATTTTTTCTATGGAGGCAAGCACATGTTCTTCTGTGATATTCTCAAGCTTTTCACTGCAGCTAATTACTAAATGTTGTAGGGAGGTAAGACGGCGAAGCCCCATGCAGTCAAGCGTCTCCAGATCTGGAAAGCGCCGCAGTCTTAGAGACTCGAGAGAAGCAGGAAGGAGACCTTCACTTGGGAATGACTTAACTTCATTCCAATTCTCAAGGAGAAGATAGGTAAGGCCTTCACTCTGCAAACCATTTGATGTTATCCAACTCGCTAGTTTCTCGCACCTACAAACTTCAAGTTTTTTTAAACTCGGCGGGAGGAACTTCCCAGCAAAACAATCGATTTCTGAGCAATCGTGGATCTTTAGCTCCTCTAGGTGGGGCGCAACCAACCCTAGCGCCGGCAAGGATACTAAACTACGGCAGTTTGAGATCCATACATAACGGAGACTTGGAAGAGCCTGTGGCACCTCAACATATTCCATGTTTAGGCAATCACGGATTGTGAGTTTCTGGAGATTTGGAAGGGCCCCCAATGAAAACGACGTCAGTGAATGACACCACTGTATAGATATCTCCGTTAGCGACTTGTGTTGCAGTTGCTCTGAAAATGTTAATTTTGAACAGTCCTGGATCTGCAGATACTGTAATGAAGCGGGCACACAGTCTGCTGAAATTGATAAGGCTGACTCACAGCCTCTGATATCCAGATATTGGACACGTGGCGACTGGATGTGGGACAGGCACTCCAATGCGGACTTCGCCAGCTGGGTTTTTGAAATCACTACCTTGTGCGGTCCCGTACTCACCTTTGATTTTGAAAAACGGTTACGTACGTTAAGCTGGTGAAGCTTGGGGGCCCTCGGCAGCGAACATGCAAGCTCTTCACAATCAGCAATGGTAAGTTCCTCCAGAGCCGGAAGGTGATGAGCAGGCAGATCTCCTCTTAACACCCCACAGTTTGTTATTTCAAGGACTCTAAGCTCAGGAAAACCATCAAACTCATCAGGAATATGCCACTCCCGCCAACCACACATATCATGTATTTTCAGAGTTTCAAGAGATTTGAATGGTGTCTCCGGCTGTAAGGATGCATTGTTTTTGTTGTAGATCTCAAAATCAATTTTCTCCAGTCCACGAAGTTCATAAACCTCCAGATGCTGTAAAGAGGGTAACTGTCCCAGTACAGGAAACTCACAACAATTCATACAACGAAATAGAATCAATTTGGTCATATTGGAGTAGCCAGAAAGGCCTAACCAATCTGGAAATGTTTCACCCCGGTAACCATGAATTGATAACTCTTTCAAGTTTTGATGAGGTTGTAACTTGTCAAGTATATCTCTTTCAGTCTGAACATCATCAATGTCACCATCTGGAGGCCAATACAATTCTAAAGTGTTGATGTGCTTCTTGTTACCCATCTTTGCCTCCAAAGCTTCACCACTATTCTTGACATTCTGCAATTTGAAAATGCAAAAGGAGCCATGAAGATTGTCCAGTGTTCCCAATTCAGCTACCCCATTCTCTTCATGCTTGCCGACAATATAATCACTTAAGAACTGTAGATTCTTTAACTTGCTCATTCCCTTCGGCATCTCTTTCAAACAACAAGCACCTCGAATATCAAGGTGGCGCAGGTTCACAAGATCTTGCATGCGACTGGGAAGCATCTCTAGCTCATAACAGTTCCTCAACAACAAAGTTTGGAGATTGTATAATTCACATATTGACTCGGACAATGCCACAACAGGTGACTTAGAAAGATTCAAATAACGCAAATGAATCAATTCACCTATTGAATCAGGCATTGACTTTATAGTTAATGACAAAACTCTCAATTGTTGTCGTAAAAGCCTAGGATGCCCTTCAATATCACGTGATTGAAAATAGGGAAGCACAGAAAAATCTAAAAATGTTCTCGTGCATACTGCTCCATTATAGCCCTCTCGAAATAATTTGATGCTATCCTCATATTTTGCAGCACATGACAAATGACGGGTTTTATTGTCCATCATGTATGGACTGCCAAATTCTTTGAATTTGAAAAAAAAATTTCCAGCAAAAAATGTTGCTAAATCATGCATGAGGTCGTGCATTACAAATAACTTATTATTAGTATTGGAGGGTTGAAAAAATGACCTTGCAACTAACTCATCAAAATATGCACAACCAATATTTTCTAATGTATTGTTTTTCTTTGGTCGTAAAAGATCTTCACCCATCCATAACAAAATTAATTGGCTTTTGTCAAATTGATAATCCTCGGGATATAATGAGCAATAAACAAAACACCGCTTTAAATGTGAAGGGAGGTAATGATAACTAACTCTTAATGCGGGAACAATCTTACTATTATCTTCTGCGAGTTCCCAAATCTCACTTTCAAGTATATTCTCCCAATCTCCTTTATTATCCTTATTACGCAATAAACCCCCAAGTGTCTTCACAGCCAAAGGTAACCCCTTACATTTTTCAACAATTTTTCTACCAATTGCTTCCAGAGTTGCATATTGTTTAAGATGAGTAGAAATAGATGAATGCTTCAAAAACACCGACCAACAATCTTCCTTCGACAATAAACTCAGTCGATAATGTAGATTATTAGCAGCAAATGCAGAAGCAACATTTTCATTACGGGTTGTTAGGAGAATCTTACTTTTATTATTCCCATTATGAAAAGGTTTCAGAAAATCCTCCCACATGTCTCGTCGATCATCCCAGATATCATCTAAAACAACTAAGAATGTCTTTTCTGTCAACTTTTTTTTCAAATTAGTCTGAAGTAAATCAAAATTATCCATGGTACAGGGAGAAGAATCTATTGCCCCTATTACTATCCTTGTAACATTAACAGGGTCAGAATTTTCAGCAACACACACCCATGCTCTAGTGTCAAATTTTTCCACGACTTTGGCATCATTGTAAACAAGTTGAGCTAAAGTAGTTTTTCCTATTCCGCCCATTCCCACGATGGGGATCACAGTCACACGTGATCCAGCATCGCAGGTATCATCTAACAGCAATTTGATTATGTTCTCCTTGTCTTCGTCCCGACCAAATATGTCAGAACTTACAACAAGAGATGTTGATGGGATTCTCCATGATGTGTCCAACTTGGCACTCTCTTTCAGACCAAGTTTACCTTTTCGTCCTACAACAGACTCTAGTGTGCCAACTATTTTTTCGATGACATTGACACCACTATCTTCAATACATGAATCAACAGCGCGAGACCAGAAGGAAGAGTTACCTGGATCCCTTGGATTGGCAGTAGCAGCTTTAGTGGAGAGTTCATCAAGCAAGTCATCAGCCACATACAGAGCATCTTGGAGATCAACAAGCCACTTCTTCACTCTCTTGTCACTAAATTGCTTCAGCTCAGCATCATCAAGCACAGGTTCAACATCAGACAGAGTTTCCTCCAACCTTCCAAGCAACTCCAGGGCAGATTCGTTTCCTTCGAGGACGGAGTCATCTTTAAGTATTGAAGACAGCTTCTCTGAAATAGCATCAACAAAAGAAGACAGATAAGCTCCACCTTCAAGTTTTGCAGCCATGATTGGAAAAATCAAGTGCAGCAGATGATGAAGAAAGAACGAAAGGTGTTGAGGGAAGTTGTAGTAGCTAAGATCAATGTAGTGTATTAAGATCTGAGTTTTCTCAAGCAAATGAATCTCAAGTGTTTGTTGTTTGCAATGCACTAACAATGTTCTTTGATTGATGTTATATATTTGTACAGTACTGAAACATTATACAATAATTAATTAATAACGTGATAAGCATATTCGTAGATACCTCAATAATAGGTATTAAAAACTAATTAATATAAAGAATTTTTTTATTTGCTGAATGGCAGTCAGCTGTTAGAACTTAGAATTGTGTTCACACCGTTTAATCTTTTAAACACTTCCTCGAACGGTGTTTCATGATAAATTAAAACCACTTGCAGATAGAATAATAATTTAAAATTTCAATGAATTATGATACCATGCTCCACATGCAAGAATTTAAAATCCTTCCAAAACAATGCAAGGCTAATAAGTAATAACTTAGCTTTTGTTTTGTCCATTGATAATGATGCTATTGATACATATAATGAGAATCTAGTAGGAGGCTTTTTATTTTTCTTCTACATGATGATGCCACTTTCACTCCTACTACTACTGCTAGTTTGGCTACTGGCTACCTCTGTATCTCTCAAGGGTTAGAACTACTTACATTATACATACTTGACTATATTATATTATATAAGTTAGTGATTCAATAATACCCTTCTAACATTTGTATTCATACTTGCGTACTAAAATGAACTTTTATCAAAATCATGTTTAGCACAAATTGGTAATCCATGAAACACAAAAGAAAAGTAGTGTAAATTGTATCCTTGTTTACGTTATTCATGTCACAAAAACCTACTATTACAATCTTTTTTAACATTAAAAACATCCAAACTTTCAGCAACACAAATCCATGATTTATAGTCAAACTTCCTCCTCGTGAACTTGCTGACATTCTGAGACCAGAACTTACCTTGATCCGAGTGGAAGTTTTAGGGTATTTAGATTTTTTTTTTTACAAGGACAAAGATAATAAGAAATGTTGCAAAAAATAAAAGATATTGACTTAGACACTTAGGCTTTGTTTGATTGGAGAGAAATAGAGAAGAGAGAAGATAAATTGAAAATTTTTTTTTATAAATTACACATCAATACTTGCAACTTCTTTTTCCTCTCCTCTGTTTCCCTTCTACTTCACTCCAAATAAACAAAGTCTTAGTATTTCGGTCTTTCTCACCATTATATTGGTGTTTATGCAAATACAGGTTAAAATAATGAGATAAATAAGAGGGAGAAAAAGGCAAAACAAATATAAAAACAAACTAATGGTACTTCATTTACTTAACTATATTATTGACAAAGAATACTAAAATGGACCAAGGAGGGTTATCAGACAAAGTACATTTTAGAGACTCCAACCCTCTGTCCCTCTCAAGTCCATAACACTGCATAGGCACCCAATATTTTAAGGCTTGCCCATGCCATGTGGTTATAAAGTCACTCCCTTAGATGGGTTTTCCCATTATGATGAGGTAATCCTACTCCTCGAAAAAAGTCGGGAAAAAATAAATAGGAAATTAACAGAAAACAAAATTAGCAGCAATTCCTTGCCTACTCAAGAGCATAATATAGAGATGATCAATAATTGCATTCGTGAACTCAGTTTCTTTGCTTTGCCTCCAAGATCGGCAGTTTGGTACTTCCCTTCTGCAATTGTGCTGAGGATGGCGTTTTGAATTTGGTCGGCTTTGTCATGGAGATTCAAATGGCGCAACATTGAAACACCACTCAGCAGTAAAGCAGTTGGATTTGCCAAATTCTACACAAGCACAAGTCTGGAAAAATACAGGTAAGCAACAGAAATATAACCCAAATTGAAAAAAGGTTGCAAGTTTCCAAGGTTAGAACTTGTTTGCGACCACTATGGCAGAAGTAAATTGATAACAATTACTATTAACAATTTTTTCTTTTTAAAAGAAGACAGAGAACACCAAATTAGTTTTATGAAATTGCAGATGGCAAACTGATATTAAGCACTATCATGAAACAAGCATCCAAATAAATTCCATATTCTGTAATAAGTTAATAACAGATAATATACGGTTGAGAAAGAACTTTGCAGCTTACCTTTTCAGCAATATCAGGTGCTGAACCATTTACAGCCTTGGCTAGTGCAATACCTCCCTCACCAATGTTGCAGCTGAAACATGTATGAAATGATGTCAGATGATAAGATTGTAGGTTCTAGAATTTGCCGACCAGAGTGCAAAATTTACCTTGGTGTCAAACCCAAACACCCCCAACCAAGCCAGCAGAGGTCACTAATAACTTCACCATAAAGGTTTGGCATCACTAATACATCAAAAAGAGCAGGATTCCTCACAAGCTGTAGATTATAAAAATGAATGAGAGTAATTCCATTTTCAACACTCAAAATGAATTTCCAAACACAGTTGCACCCTAAATCCAAGTTCACAAATATACCATCATGCAGCAATTGTCAATGATAACTTCCTCATACTTTATCTCAGGATACTTCTCCGCAACCTCACAACAGCACTAAAACAAATTTCAAAATAAAAGGTTATTATTAGGATTCACAAATCAAATACGATCGATATTTATAGATAATTTGAATGTAATGATAGACCTTGAGGAAAAGACCATCAGTCTTCTGTATAATGTTGGCCTTGTGAATAGCAGATACCCCCTCTCTTCCCTGTTCTTTGGCATAGTGAAAAGCATACTCAGCGACCCTTAAACTTGCTTGGCGTGTAATGATTTTGAGACTTCCTACTACACCTCTCAACCTATAACACAATAATACTGAAAGATATATTAATCAGAACTTGGTTGATAGTATTTAACATTAACTGTTGTAAAGCTTACCTGATGTTCAGTCCCACTGTATTCTCCTGTATTTCCGCAAGGCTGTATCAGGGACAAACATTTGCATATAAATTAAGTTCTTTCCTTAGGTAAGGTTCAAGGAACGATGGCCTTTAGCAATGGGGCTGGCCATTGGCCCTTTCATGCCAACCGATTTCGCCGAACTGATTTCAAACTTTCTCATGTCATAAAACTGTGTTCTATGGTCAATTTCAGTCCCTACATAGTGCTCTTCCCCCTTCATTTATATATTCCATTTTCAAAAATTATTATTATTACTTCAATCATGAATTTATAATGTTTTTTTATAATTAAATGGTTAATAGTTTTCTAACATGTGTTATTTAATGAGGATGTGATTCTTAGAAAGCCATCAAAAGAGCTACACTCTACACCTTGCCACTTGTATGCAAGGGGGGCACATGGATATCCTTGCCAGTTTCTACTGTCCACCCTATAAGCCCTCTTGACGTTTGTGATTGCATCCACTGGTTAAATATGCTTACAAGATGGAAAGAACAAGCTAAATTTCGACAAAATAACAAGTGTTTATTCATATTGATAACACTAGTTCCAATGGATATAATAGGAATATATAAAGCAAAGCATACAAATTTATACCGTAAATAGATAATGAGTAAAGAGAGAGAAAAAAATCCTATCACTAAAAGACTTATCATTTACCTTGAAAACTGACATCAGGTTTCTTAACTACTTCTATGGGTACAGGCACACAAGGAAGGATCAATTTTAGCATTCTCTCGGAGCATATATATGTATAGCAAAAACCTTTTCCGGGGATCATCTCTGACATAATATATATAATATATATATATATATGACCAGTAATAAGTACACAGTAAGCTGGTCCCA
>NC_029793.2:5105598-5129672 GCF_000816755.2 Arachis ipaensis | reverse complement strand
CAATAATAAAGAATAAATTTAGAAGCTAAACAGCATCACCAAAAAGACCAACTAGACATATCACAAAAAATGGAAAGGAAAATTAATGTACCATATATATGTACATTAAAATTAAAAAAAAAAAAGCCATAGTGCATAATAGTATTTTTACTCAATTAGCTTGATGATCATAATCAATGACCAGCACCAGGGCTTGGGATCTCTCCATGTTTTCTGTAGAAATCATAATCATCAGCTGGTGGAGATTCTTAGCTTAATCTTCCATCTCTATAGCCTTATGTAATATTGAGGATAATAATAATAATATTGCTTCTTTCAAATTAACATGGCATGCAATGCCACCATCTGAATTACAACCCTCCTCAAGATTATCATGATAATGATGCATTTAATCCTTCTTGCATGTTCTTCTCCTTGCTTATCCAAAGCACTCTGCTCATAGGTGCAACCAAGCATTGAATTGCTACCAGTTTTTCCGCATCACACAGGCTGCTAGTCCCCATCATAGATTCAACAGTTTCAGGGAAGAAATCACACTACTTTCAGGATCTCTGAGAACCCAATACCTATACAGGAAATCAAAGTTTTTACTTGTCAAGTTTACTATAAGAAGCATCATGAGATAGTCCCATAGTTCTGGCAGAATATAGAAAATAGAACATTGGTTTTATGAAAAATAAAAACATCAACCTATGGAGCTAGCACTGTGTTTATATACATATATTTGATGAATTTAATTTTTGCCAGTTTGGATACTAACATCTGATGTCTTTCAGTAAGCACAACCAAGATATAATGGCCAACACACAAACAAGATGCTTGAAACCGCTCCTTTCTCAAAGTCAATATAAATCAAGGAAGCCTTCTAACAACCATTAGTTTATCATTGAATGTTTGCATTATCATATCTATGAAACGACTTGCAATCTTAGACTCTACATTAAAAACAGAGACAAGGAACAACTACGAGGAATGATAGAAATTTTCAGTAATGAATAACATCGGCAGAAAAAACTTTAAAACGGTATGTAACCTTGATTATTTGCTTTCTTTGCAGCAGAAGCAAATTCTTCACTTGACATAATAGGTGATTCTAGAGATTCATTGGTATAGCAAGTTGCTCCATTCATAAACCTAAACAAAGCAAAGTACAGTGAATAAAAATATACATGCAAGAGGTAGTTGCAAGACATAGACAATGCAAACTTACTTCAGTGCACCCCAATTCTCACATTGCCTCAGCCATGAATTTATGTTGACTCTTCAATCTTCCATGAGGGCAAATCTGGAAGGCCCAATGCAAGATAAACAAAACATATACTTTCATAAATATTATAAATAGATTGGAGCATCTTCAAAATCTACTACTTATTTTTTAAGTGCCCAAGATGACAAAAATAAAACAAAATTAAAATTAAAATTCGATGGCATAAGAAAAGCAAGTCTTTTCTTGCTAATTAGAATGACTTTTCACGAATAAAGCAAAATATTTCAGGATGTGTCTACCTGTATGCGGCCACTCTCATTGCACATCAAACGGTACAAAATCAGAATCAACAGTAGCATTAATAGTTATCCACTGCATTAAACCATGCAAATACCGTAAGCAACAAGGAAGCGATAAAAAAAGGTTTGCTTTTTGTTCTTTTCTAAGGATCTAAGTTGTTATCCTTAAAAAATTGGAAAAATTGGCACCCACAAGAAGTTTTTATTTGAAAAGTAAAACTTGAGAGAGTGTAAAGGGTAGCCATATTACAGAGAAAATGGTTAAGAATGAAAAGATAATAAACATTGTGTTGGTGTATTAACAACGGAATGAAAACGGTTGATGCAAACAATTAGCATTGTAATTGGAGAGAACTGAGTTCAGGGAAGGTCAGAGCAAGAAAACAAACCTGTACGAATTGAATATGTGGGTCTTCCATCTCTTCCAACTTACGCCTCAAAGGACATTCTTCCCCTAAGTAGATATTTTCTATGGAGGCAAGCAAATGTTCTTCTGTGATATTCTCAAGCTTTCTACAGTTACCAATTGCTAAATTTTTGAGGGAGGTAAGATGGTGAAGCCCCTTGCAATCAAGCGTCTCCAGATTTGAGAATGTAGACAATTTTAGACACACAAGAGAAGCAGGAAGTGAACCCTCTCCTGGGAACGACTTAACTTCATTCCATTCGTGAAGGATTAGACGGGTAAGGCCTTGACTCTGCAAACCCTTTGATGTTATCCACCTCTCTAGTTTCTGGCACTTAATGACTTCAAGAGTTTTCAGACTCGGCGGGAGGCACTCCCCAGCAAAACAATCGATTTCTGGGCAATTGCGTATATACAGCTCCTGTAGGTGGGGAGCAGCCAACGCTAGAGCCGGCAGGGATACTAAACCGGGACATTCTGTGATCCATATATAACACAGACTTGGAAGAGTCTGTGGCATCTCAACATATTCGATCTTTTTGCATCCACGGATTGCGAGTTTCTTGAGATTTGGAAGGGCCCCCAATGGAAACAACGTCAGTGAATCACAATCATACACATCTATCTCCGTTAGTGACTTGTGGTGCAGTTGCTCTGAGAATGTTAATTTTGGACAATCACAGATGACAAGATATTGTAACGAAGCAGGCACATAATCTGCTGAAATTGATATGGCTGAACAACAGTGCTTGATAAACAGATGTTGGACGCGTGGTGGTTGGATGTGTGGCAGCCACTCCAATACGGACTTCGCCAGCTGGGTTCCTGTGATGTCTACATTGTGCGTGGTCGCATCTGTATAAAAACCAGAATTCAGCACATGTAATTCGTGAAGCTTGGGAGCCCTTGGCAGCGAACATGCAAGCTCTTCACATTCAACAATCATAAGTTCCTCCAGAGCCGGAAGGTGAGCAGGCAGATCTCCTCTTAACACCGGACAGCTTCTTATTTCAAGGATTCTAAGCTCAGGAAAACCATCAAACTCATCAGGAAAATGCCACTCCCGCCAACGATACATATACTCAATTTTCAGAGTTTCAAGAGATTTGAAGGGTGTCATCTCCTGAAATGATGCATTGTTTTTGTTGTAGAACTCAGAATCAATTTTCTCCAACCCATCAAGTTTAGAAATCTCCAGATGCTGTAAAGAGGGTAACTGTCCCAGTGAAGGAAGCTCACAACAATTTATACAACTATCCAGACTCAATTTGGTCATATTGGAGTAGCAAGAAAGGCCTAACCAATCTGGGAATCTTTCACCCGGATAACCCTTAATTGATAACTCTTTCAAGTTTTGATGAGGTTGTAACTTGTCAAGAATATCTCTTTCGGTTTCAACGTCATCATTGTCACCATTTGGAAGCCATTTCAATTTTAAAGTGTTGATGTGCTTCTTGTTACCCATCCTTGCCTCCAAAGTTTCAACACTATTCTTCACGTTCTCCAAGTTGGAAATGCAAAATGAGCCATGAAGGTTGTCCAGTGGTCCCAATTCTCTTATCCCATTCTCTTCGTGCTTGCCGACAATATAATCAGTTAAGAAATTTAGATGCTTTAACTTGCTCATTTTCTTTGGCATCTCTTCTAGATCGGAAACACCTCGAATGTCAAGGTGCCGCAGGTTCACAAGCTCTTGCATGCGGCTTGGAAGCATCTTAAGCATATAACAATTCCTCAACTTCAAAGTTTGGAGATTGTACAATTTAAATATTGACTCAGGCAATGCCATAGCATATGTGTTAGAGAGATTCAAATAACGCAAATGAATCAGTTCACCTATTGAATCAGGTAATGACTCTGGAGAAATCTTTTTGAATGACAAAACTCTTAAACATCCCAAATGTTGTAGAAAGCTTTGAAAATTAACTGAATCACAATAGGCAAGCAAAGAAAAATCTAAAAATGTTCTCGTGTGTATTGCTTCAGCCTCTCGAATTAATTCGATGCTATCAACAAATGCTCTAGTATTTGATAAATGACGAGTTTTGCTATCTATCATGCGTTGATTGCCAAATTCTGTGAGTTTGAAATAGAATTTCCCAGCAAAAAGTGTTGCTAAATCATGCATGAGATCATGCATTACAAATAACTTTCCATTAGTATTGGAAGGTTGGAAAAAAGACCTCGCAACTAATTCATCAAAATATGCACAACCAGTCATTTCTAATGTGTTAGCTTTCTTTGGTCGTAAAAGATCTTCAGCCATCCATAACAAAATTAATTCTTCTTTGTCAAATTCATAATCCTTGGGATATAATGAACAATAAACAAAACACCACTTTAAATGTGAAGGGAGATAATAATAACTAACTCTTAATGCAGGAACAATCTTACAGTCATCTTCCGAGAGTTCCCAAATTTCACATTCAAGTGTATTCTCCCAATCCACTTCATTATACTTATTGCGCAATAACCCCCCAAGTGTCTTTACGGCCAAAGGTAACCCCTTACATTTTTCAACAATTTTTCTACCAATTGGTTCTAGAGTTGCATATTGTTTAGAACTAGTAGAAATAGATGAATGCTTCAAAAACATTGACCAACAATCTTCCTCCGACAATAAACTTAGTCGATGATATAGATTGTTAGCTGCAAACACAGAAGCAACATTTTCACTGCGGGTTGTTAAGAGAATCTTACTTCCATTATTCCCAAACCCAAAAGGTTTTAGAAAATCCTCCCACATGTCTCGTCGATCATCCCAGACATCATCTAAAACAATTAAGAATGTCTTTCCTATCAACTTTTTCATCAAAACAGTCTGAAGTAAATTAAAATTATCCATGGTACAGGGAAAAGAATCTATTGCCCCTATTATTGTCCTTGTAACATTAATAGGGTCAGCATTTTCAGCAACACACACCCATGCTCTAGTGTCAAATTTTCCAACGACTTTGGCATCATTGAAAACCAGTTGAGCCAAAGTAGTTTTTCCTATTCCGCCCATTCCCACGATGGGGATCACAGTCACACGCGATTCAGCATGACAGGTATCATCTAACAGCAATTTGATTATCTTCTCCTTTTCTTCATCACGACCAAATACGTCAGAACTTACAATAAGGGATGTGGATGGAATTCTCCATGATGAGAAGTCCACCTTGGCACTCTCTCTTAGACGAAGTTTACCTTTTCGTCCTACAACAGACTCTAGTGTGCCAACTATATTTTCAATGACATTGACACCACTATCTTCAATAATTGAATCAACAGCGCGAGACCAGAAGGAAGAGTTACCTGGATCCCTTGGACCAGCAGTGGCAGCTTTGGTGGAGAGTTCATCAAGCAAGTCATCAGCCATATAGAGAGCATCTTGAAGATCAACAAGCCACTTCTTCACTCTTTCATCACTGAACTGCTTCAGCTCAGCATCGTCAAGCACAAGTCCAACATCACACAGGCAATCGTCCAACCTTCCAAGCAACTCCAGGGCAGAGTCATTTCCTTCACGGACAAAGTCATCTTCAAGTATTGAAGACAACTTCTTTGAAACAGCATCAATAAAAGAAGAGAGATAAGCTCCACCTTCAAGTTTTGCAGCCATGACTGAAAATCAAGTGCAGCAGATGATGAGGAAAGAATGACAGGGTTGAGGAATTTGTTGGTGGATGGATATAATGTATTCAGATCTCTGGGTTTTCTCAAGGACAAGGAATCTCAAGTGTTTGCCGTTTGCAGTGGACTAACCATGTTAGTGGCTTAGTATTATATACTTGTATAGCGCTGAAACATGTATAATAATTAAATTGAATCCACTTGCACATAAAATATTAATTTAATAAAGAGGAGTGCTAGGGAACCAGCAATTTTTGTATTTTGTAACCATCAATTGGCCATCAATAGCATATTCAATGGTGTGAGATTACATCAAATGGTGGGAGATCACTCACTTTTCTTTTGATGGTTAAGTGCTGACAATAAAATACAAAAGTTGCTAGCCCCCTAGACTTTTCCTTTAATAAATAATAAAACATACAACGTTCCTTGACTTGAATGATTTGGGACACCTTGGCTCCAGCCTTCACAAACAATAATTTAAAATCCTTCCAAAACTAAGCCATAAATTAAAAGATATTGACTTAGTCTTCCTCACAATTAATTTGATTAGTGGGTGCTGAGATGTTTTGACAGATCTCATAATAATAATAAAGAATAATTCTATTATATTATATTGGTGGTTGTGCAAATACCGGTTAAAATAATGGGAGCAATTATAGGGAGAAAAAGGCAACAAAGTGTAGAAACATAGATGGTTCTCTTGATTGATTTTGTGCTGTACACAGAGAGTAACGTTTTATATATTTTAGGGTAAAATGTCTCATTGTTTTTGATTAATTAAGCTAAACTTCTATTTCAACTGTCCTCCTTTCACTATGAATTATAATAAGTAGTATATGAATTACACGGCATACAAGACTTAGAAGTTAATATATGAATTACACGGCATACAACTGTCCTCCTACAAGCTTTGCATTTGTACTTTAAAAAGGTACCTGAAAAGATTTTGCTGCCCTCAAACTTGATTGAAGCACTGCCAACTGCAGAGAGAGAACTAACTTGTGCAGTAAAATGTGGAGAAAAAGAGGTCGAAGACATTGTGAGACAAATTATATGAAACTGAAAGCAACATGCAAAGGATAAAAGCAAGGAAGACAATCCAGTTATTTATATGTTAGCATCTGTTGATGCAATTTCTGTGCTATTAGTAGTTCTTGCAGCAGTTAACATCATTTACATTAAAAAGAGGAAGCAAAAAGGTAGAACAAACAATACTGCAAAAGAGCATACATGATTGATATTGTTACTGAACTAAAGGAATGTTTGGCTACAGTTACAAAGTTAGCTTGAAAAAATTAATAGTTGCAGAACCGCGATCATGAATTTGGCTACAGAAAGCAGCCCCTTGGCTTGATGTTACATAATGATGCTTAAACAAAATTGCTCAATTACGAATTTATCGTTGTCATGAATATTTGTATCTTGAAATTCAGATCAAAAACAACTTTATTCTCTTTCTTTTCAGTTGGTTCTTGATTTATAAAAAAGACCAATACAAATGATGTTATAATTGATAAAGAGAACATATATTATCCTGATTCTTAATACAATTTAATCAGCAAGATTATTTTTAATATAAAAAAGACTAACCAAGACGACAAATCCCACTATCAAGATAGACAAAGAGGACATTACCAAAATTTTGCTAAAGAATAATTTTCCGAATTACAAAATTTTAGTTGAAAAGTGATCAAATTTGTATAATTAATTAAAGAAAATCACAAAAGCTATTGGCTCATTATCTATTCCAGTAAAAACAATAATCTTTCTTTGCCTTTTTGCCTTGCCAATAACTAATGATCCACCTATTTCCAACAACAGAAACTTGAAAGTTTGTTTTCCCATTTGGTGTATCATGATTTGGATCAAGTATATACATAGTCAAACATATGGTTGTAGAGTTAAAAACAAAAATCATACACATTATTTTAGGACAACTCCCAACAGTGGCATGAATGTATTGATGGAATTCCTCTAAAAATTATTTTTCTAGTGCTTTTACTTTTACTACTAGAAATTTGCCAAACACGCTAAAAAATAAAAAAAGATCTTTTTTTATTGAAAAAAGATCTTTTTTTTATCAAAATAATGGCGCCCAAACAAGCACAAATTTATATCTTTTTTTAAAAGATCTTTTTTCCTTAAAAAAATGTTTTTCATATAATAAATAAATAAAAAAATATTTTTATATCGTTATACCCAAATATAATTGATAAATAAAAAAGATCTTTTTACATGAGATATCCAAACATAAAATTACTTTTACTTTTCTATAAGATCTTTTAAAAAAGATAATTCGAAAAAAGATCTTTTCTTAGAAGCTAACCCAAACAAACCCTACAAATAACTTAAATTAAGCAAATAACAGGCAGAGTCAAGAAAGACGAATGAATGAAACATGCGTATGCTACTTTATTTATTTAACTGTATTATTGACAAAGAATAGTAAAATAGAATAAAGAGGGTTATCAATCAAAAGCATTTTAGAAGTGTAAAAAAGACTCCAACCCTCTCAAGGCCATAACACTGCATAGGCAGTGAATATTTTAAGGCTTGCCCATGCCTTGTAGTTATAAGGTCACACCCTTAGATGAGTTTTTCCATTATGCTGAGGTAATCCTATCCTACTCCTCACAAAAAGCCAGGTAAAACTAAATAGGAGATTAATAGAAAACAAAATTAGCCGCAATTCCTTGCCTACTCAAGAGTTGAATTTAGAGATGATCAATAATCGCATTGGTGAACTCGGTTGTCTTTGCTTTGCCTCCAAGATCAGCAGTTCTGCAATTGCGTTGAGGATGGCATTTTGAATGTGGTCCGCTTTGTCATGGATTTGCCAAATTCTACACAAGTATTGCAGAGGAAGATCCAATTTTGAGTTTAATGTTTCACCTCCTGTGGGTCTTCAATTCTAAGAATCTCAGACTAAAATTCTTCCCTCAAACACTTAAATGGGTTTCCACTTCAGCCACCAAAGCCCCTCCTTCAGAAGACCCACAACACTTCGTTCGTATTTTCTTCAATGCAAGACAAAACCACAACCACTACGAATGCGAGCTTGCACTTGTTTCCGCTCTCAAGTGTTGTTCCTCATTCTCCGCCGCTCTGTTGGGCCGCCAGTTCCATTCCTTGGTCGTCAAACTCGGATTTCATTCCAACACCTTCATTCGTAACAGCTTGATCAGCATGTACTCTAAATGCGGCTCCTTGTTCGATGCCCAGTTGCTCTTTAAGGCTTGTCCTACGTTGGACCATGTTTCTTGTAATATCATGGTGTCTGGGTACATGAGAGCTAGCCAAATTGGCTATGCCCGCCAACTGTTTGACGTAATGCCTGGTAAAGGTTTTGTATCCTATACCACCATGATAATGGGTCTTGTTAAAAATGGTTGCTTTGGGGATGCCCTTGAAGTTTTTAAGGACATGATGGATCACAGTGTGGTCCCTAATGAGGTCACTTTGGTGAATGTAGTGTCTGCTTGCTTACATTTTGGTGAGATATGGAACTGCCGGATGGTTCACGCATTGATTATTAAGTTGGTTGTTGAGGGGCAGGTAGTTGTCTCGACTAATTTGATGCATGCTTATTGTGGTTGTTTGGGTTTAGGGGAAGCGAGGAGGCTGTTTGATGAGATGCCTGAGCCTAATTTGGTGTCCTGGAATGTGATTTTGAATGGGTATTCAAAGGCGGGGCATCTTGAGATGACCAAGGAGTTGTTTGAGAGGATTCTTGATAAGGATGTTGTTTCTTGGGGGACGATGATCGATTGTTGCATCCAAACAACTTGTTTGCATGAAGCTTTGGTGATGTATCGTGCAATGCTTCAGAATGGAATAGGGCCTAATGAAGTCATGGTTGTGAATTTGGTTTCAGCATGTGGTCGTGAGACAGCAGTCAGCGAAGGTCGGCAATTGCATGGAACAGTTGTTAAAAAAGGATTTGACTGTTACAATTTCATACAGACTACGATCATCTATTTTTATTCATCTTGTGGGATGATGGACCTTGCCAATTTACAATTTGAAGTGGGTGTAAAGGATCACCTAAAATCATGGAATGCTCTTATTGCTGGATTCATAAAAAATAAAATGATGGAGCAGGCAAGGCAAATCTTTGAAGAGTTGCCCGAAAGAGACGGATTTTCGTGGAGTACAATGATTGCTGGCTATGCACAAACTGAACAACCAAGAATGGCTCTTGATCTCTTCCACAAAATGATAGCTAGTGGGGTCAAACCAAATGAAGTTACCATGGTGGGTGTATTTTCCGCAATTGCCACTCTAGGTGCATTGAATGAAGGAAGATGGGCCCATGAGTACACTACTAGTGAATGCATTCCTTTGAATGACAATTTATGTGCAGCCATGATTGATATGTATGCAAAATGCGGGAGCATCAACACCGCCTTACAATTTTTCAATCAGATTCGAGACATTGTGTCTTCCGTGTCTGCATGGAATGCAATTATATGTGGATTAGCATCACACGGACATGCAAGTATGTGCCTAGAGGTTTTCTCTGATTTGCAAAGGTATGGTATTAAGCCCAATCCAATTACATTTATAGGAGTCCTTAGTGCTTGTTGTCATGCTGGGCTGGTGGATCATGGGCAGAGAATATTTCGAAGCATGAAGAGTGTATATAATGTTGAACCAGATATCAAGCATTATGGCTGTATGGTTGATCTTGGTAAGAAGAGTATTGTGGAGTCAGAGAATGGAAAGAATGCCTGGGTTCAGTGGTGTTGTAAGATAGTTAAAGAAGTTCCATACACATTGTTTTTGCTAATTTATCCAATGAATATGCTGAACTTTTCAGTAAGTTTTCCTTTTAGAAATCATCACTGAGCCGTTTTTATATATTGTCTAGAGCTCCTTAACAATTTTGATTCAAGTATATATTTATATATGAGCTTCAAAATAATATTTTCTTTTCCTTCAAGTTTATTGCAAATTTATTTTGTAATTTGTAACTTTGGAACCTAGAAAGAATTTAAGGGGAATTAGGAATAGTAGATTACTTTTTTTTTTCCCACTGTTGGAAATTAAAACATGATAAGATTGCTGATACAAACCAAGGTGGACCAACTTCTTACAAGATGTTGTGTATAGAAATGCTTTTAACGATGAAGGTTTAGGTATAGTTCTCTCTGAATCCACTTCCACATAAAATATTAATTTAATAAATAATAAAACATACAACGTTCCTCGACTTGAATGATTTGGGACACCTTGGCTCCAGCCTTCACAAACAATAGTTTAAAATCCTTCCAAAACTAAGCCATAAATTAAAAGATATTGACTTAGTCTTCCTCACAATTAATTTGATTAGTGGGTGCTGAGATGTTTTGACAGATCTCATAATAATAAAGAATAATTCTATTATACAATATTGGTGGTTGTGCAAATACCGGTTAAAATAATGGGAGCAATTATAGGGAGAAAAAGGCAACAAAGTGTAGAAACATAGATGGTTCTCTTGATTGATTTTGTGCTGTACACAGAGAGTAACGTTTTATATATTTTAGGGTAAAATGTCACATATTGTTTTTGATTAATTAAGCTAAACTTCTATTTCAACTGTCCTCCTTTCACTATGAATTATAGTAAGTAGTATATGAATTACACGGCATACAAAACTTAGAAGTTAATATATGAATTACACGGCATACAACCGTCCTCCTACAAGCTTTGCATTTGTACTTTAAAAAGGTACCTGAGAAAGATTTTGCTGCCCTCAAACTTGATTTAGAGGCACTGCCAACTGCAGAGAGGGAACTAACTTGTGCAGTAAAATGTGGAGAAAAAGAGGTCGAAGACATTGTGAGACAAATTATATGAAACTGAAAGCAACATGCAAAGGATAAAAGCAAGGAAGACAATCCAGTTATTTATATGTTAGCATCTGTTGATGCAATTTCTGTGCTATTAGTAATTCTTGCAGCACTTAACATCATTTACATTCAAAAGAGGAAGCAAAAAGGTAGAACAAACAATACTGCAAAAGAGCATACATGATTGATGTTGTTACTGAACTAAAGGAATGTTTGGCTACAGTTACAAAGTTAGCTTGAAAAAAATTAATAGTTGCAGAACCCCGATCATGAATTTGGCTACAGAAAGCAGCCCCTTGGCGTGATGTTACATAATGATGCTTAAACAAAATGGCTCAATTATGAATTTATCGTTGTCATGAATATTTGTATCTTGAAATTCAGATAAAAAACAACTTTATTCTCTTTTTTTTCAGTTGGTTCTTGATTTATAAAAAAGACCAAATCAAATGATGTTATAATTGATAAAGAGAACATATATTATCCTGATTCTTAATACAATTTAATCAGCAAGATTATTTTTAATATAAAAAAGACTAACCAAGACGACAAATCCCACTATCAAGATAGACAAAGAGGACATTACCAAAATTTTGCTAAAGAATAATTTTCCGAATTACAAAATTTTAGTTGAAAAGTGATCAAATTTGTATAATTAATTAAAGAAAATCACAAAAGCTATTGGCTCATTATCTATTCCAGTAAAAACAATAATCTTTCTTTGCCTTTTTGCCTTGCCAATAACTAATGATCCACCTATTTCCAACAACAGAAACTTGAAAGTTTGTTTTCCCATTTGGTGTATCATGATTTGGATCAAGTATATACATAGTCAAACATATGGTTGTAGAGTTAAAAACAAAAATCATACACATTATTTTAGGACAACTCCCAACAGTGGCATGAATGTATTGATGGAATTCCTCTAAAAATAACTTAAATTAAGCAAATAACAGGCAGAGTCAAGAAAGACGAATGAATGAAACATGTGTATGCTACTTTATTTGTTTAACTGTATTATTGACAAAGAATAGTAAAATAGAATAAAGAGGGTTATCAATCAAAAGCATTTTAGAAGTGTAAAAAAAGACTCCAACCCTCTCAAGGCCATAACACTGCAGTGAATATTTTAAGGCTTGCCCATGCCTTGTGGTTATAAGCTCACACCCTTAGATGAGTTTTTCCATTATGCTGAGGTAATCCTATCCTACTCCTCACAAAAAGCCAGGTAAAAAACTAAATAGGAGATTAACAGAAAACAAAATTAGCCGCAATTCCTTGCCTACTCGAGAGAAGAATTTAGAGATGATCAATAATCGCATTGGTGAACTCGGTTGTCTTTGCTTTGCCTCCAAGATCAACAGTTCGGTACCTCCCTTCTGCAATTGTGTTGAGGATGGCATTTTGAATGTGGTCCGCTTTGTTCTGGATATTCAAATGCCGTAACATTGAAACACCAATCATCAGTAAAGCAGTTGGATTTGCCAAATTCTACACAAATACAAGCCCAGAGAAAATACAGGTAAGCAACAGAAATAATGAAATATAACCTAAATTGAAAAAAGGTTGCAAGTTTCCAACGTTAGAACTTGTTTGTGAGTTGTGACCACTACCGGAGAAGTAAATTGACAACAATTACTATTCACAATATTTTCCTTTTTCAAAGAAGAAAGAGACACCAAATTAGTTTTCCGAAATTGCAGAGGGCAAACTGATATTGAGCACTTTCATGAAACAAGCATTCAATAAATCCCATATTTTGTAATAAGTTGATAACAAGGTGAAAAGATCCATAAGTTAGCGTTTGGAAGCAGGGACTGGAGGATTGGTTCTCAGTATTGTGTTTGGCAACCAGAGACTAGAACTAAAATTTCGGTCCCAAGACACAATTTCAGTCCCTTCAATACCTCAAGAAAGTAGGGTCACATGGTACTGAAATTTCTAGAGACGGAACAGAAACTTTAATAACATTTGTTTCCACAATTACCCTCATCCAAAATTTCTGTTACTAAGGTAATATCAGATAATATAAGGTTGAGAAAGAACTTTGCAGCTTACCTTTCCAGCAATATCAGGTGCTGAACCATGTATAGACTCAGCTAGTGCAATACCTCCCTCACCAATGTTGCAGCTGAAACATGTATGAAATGATGTCAGATGATAAGATTGTAACTTCAAGCTTTTGTTGACCAAAGTGCAAAAATTACCTTGGTGTAGAGCTCTGTGTTCTAGGGTCAATTTCAGTCCCTACATACATAGTGCACTTCCCACTCTCTGGGCACATCAGCTGCTTTGAATATCTAATCATTGCAAAGGTAAGAATTCAGAATTTTACTACTAAATTCTTTGAGAACCATATATAGAAAGATACAGAACCTGTATCAAATATTAAACAAGTGAAAAATTCATTATTGGCAACTGCATAAATCAAATAAGCCCACCCACGCTTATATCATAGATAAATAAAATCTACATTTAGACCAGCGCTTTATGTGGAATTAAGATAAATTGAAATTACAATTTGATAAATATTATAAATAGATAAATAGATTGGAGCACCTCCAAAATCTACTACTTGTCTCTTTACTCTTTAGTGTCCAAGATGACATGGTTAAAAAAGAGAAAAATAAAAATAAAAACAAAAACTCGATGAAATAAAGCAAAATAATCTATTGGTATGAAGTATGTGTATCTCATGGTACATTAAATGGTACAAAATCAGAGTCAACAGTAACATTAATCATCATCCAAATCTGCGATAAACCATACAAATACTGTAAGCAATAAAGAAGCGATCATGAAAAAGTAAACCTTTCCATTTTTTTCTAAGCATCTGATTTGTTATCCTTAAAAGAATTGGAAAAATTGGCACCCAATTATTGTCAGTGAAATAGGTAGCCACAGTACAGAGAATGGCTGAGAATGAAAAGATAATAAACTTCGGTTTGGTGTATCAACAAGGGAATGAAAATGGTTGATGCAAAGAATTAGCATTGTAATTGGAGATCAGAGCAAAATCACTTACCAAGAGAATTGAATCCGTGGGTCTTCCAGCTTATGCCTCGGAGATGATGAAGCCAATTTGGAAAGTTCCAGAATTCTAGAACCACTTAACTTCATATCATTGATCAAGAATAAGACGGGTACGGCCTTGACTCTGCAAACCCTTTGATGTTATCCAACTCGCTAGTTTCTGGCATTGCTTGATTTCAAGTGTTTCCAAACTCTGCGGGAGACACTTCTCATCAAAACAATCAATTTCTGGGCATTTGTTTATACAGAGCTGCTCTAGGTGGAGCGCAGCCAACCCTAGCGGCGGCAAGGATACTAAATTGCGGCAGTCCGAGATGCTTAAATAACGGAGACTTGGAAGAGCCTGTGGAACCTCAACATATTTCATTCTTTGGCATTTACGGATCGTGAGTTTGTTGAGATCTGGAAGGGACCCCACTGGAAACACCGTCAGTGAACCACACCCCGCTACATAGATCTCCGTTAGGGTTTTGTGTTGCAGTTGCTCTGAGAACGTTAATTTTGAACAATTACGGATTCTCAGGTATTTTAAAGAAGCGGGCAAACAATTTGCTGAAATTGATATGGCTGACTGACAGTTACTGATATGCAGGAATTGGACACGTGGCTGTTGGATGTGGGACAGGCACTCCAGTACGGACTTCGCCAGCTGGGTTTTTGAAATTACTACATTTTGCGGTGCCGCAATCATCGTAGGAAATCCATCACCCTCTACATTTAATTGGTGAAGCTTCGGAGCCCTCGGCAGCAAACAAGCAAGCTCTTCACATTCAACAATGGTAAGTTCCTGCAGAGCCGGAAGGTGAGCAGGCAGACCTCCACTTAACACCGGACAGTTTATTATTGAAAGGATTCTAAGCTCAGGAAAACCATCGAACTCATCAGGAAAATGCCACTCCCGCCAATTAGCCATGTTCTCAATTTTCAGAGTTTCTAGAGATTTGAAGGGTGTCTCCTGCTCGAATGATCCACTGTTGTTGTAAAACGCCAAATCAATTTTCTCCAACCCATCAAGTTCAGAAAATTCCAGATGCTGTAAAGAGGGTAACTGTCCCAGTGAAGGAAGTTCACAAGAATTCATACAAAAGTACAGATTCAATTTGGTCAAATTAGAGTAGCAAGAAAGGCCTAACCAATCTGGGAATGTTTCACCACGATAACCCTTAATTGATAACTCTTTCAAGTTTTGATGAGGTTGTAACTTGTCAAGTATATCTCTTTCACTTTGAAAATCATCAATGTCACCCTTTGGAAGCCAATTCAATGTTAAAGTGTTGATGTGCTTCTTGTTACCCATCTTTGCCTTCAAAGCTTCACCACTATTCTTGATGTTCTCCAAGTTGGAAATGCAAAATGAGCCATGAAGATTGTCCAGTGTTCCCAATTCTCTTATCCCATTCTCTTCGTGCTTGCCCACGATATAATCACTTAAGAAGTTTAGATGTTTCAACTTGCTCATTTCCTTCGGCATCTCTTTCAGACGAAAAGCACCTCGAATGTCAAGGTAGTGCAGGTTAACGAGATCTTGCATGCGACTGGGAAGCATCTCTAGCTTAAAACAATTTCTCAACTTCAAAGTTTGGAGATTGTATAACTTACATAATGACTCGGACAATGTCACAATAGGTGTGTTAGAGACATTCAAATAACGCAAATGAATCAATTCACCTATGGAATCAGGCAATGACTCTATAGAAAAGTGTTTAAATGACATAACTCTTAAACACACAAATTGTTGTCGTAAGAGCCAAGAATCGCTTTCAATATCAATTGATTGACCATAGCAAAGCCAAGTAAGATCTAAAAATGTTCTGATGTGTATTGCTCCATTATAGGCACCTTGAAATAATTTGATGCTATCCTCATATTTTGTAGCATATGACAAATGACGAGTTTTGTTGTCTATCTTGTGTAGATGGCCAAATTCTTTGAGTTTGAAATAGAATTTCCCAGCAAAAAAAGTTGCTAGATCATGCATGAGATCATGCATTACAAATAACCCTCTCTGAGTACTAGAAGGTTGAAAAAATGACCTTGCAACTAATTCATCAAAATAAGAACAACCAATTTTTTCTAATGTGTTGTTCTCCTTTGATTGTAAAAGATCTTCAGCCATCCATAACAAAATTAATTCATCTTTGTCAAATTCATAATCCTCAGGAAATAATGAGCAATATACAAAACACCGCTTTAAATGTGAAGGGAGGTAGTGATAACTAACTCTTAATGCAGGAACAATCATATTGTCATCTTCAGAGAGTTCCCAGATTTTACATTCAAGTATATTCTCCCAATCCCCTTCATTATACTTATTGCGCAACAAGCCCCCAAGTGTCTTCACAGCCAAAGGTAACCCCTTACACTTTTCAACAATTTTTCTACCAATTGGTTCTAGAGCTGCATATTGTTTAGAATTAGTAGAAATGGATGAATGCTTCAAAAACACAGACCAACAGTCTTCCTTCGACAATAAACTTAGTCGATAATGTAGATTGTTAGCTGCGAACACAGAAGCAACCTTTTCACTACGGGTTGTTAGGAGAATCTTACTTCCATCATTTCCATATTGAAAAGGTTTTAGAAAATTCTCCCACATGTCTCGTCGATCATTCCAGACATCGTCTAAAACAACTAAAAATGTCATTCCTGTCAATTTTTTCTTCAAATCGGTCTGAAGTGAATCAAAATGATCTATGTTACAGGGAGAAGAATCTATTGCCCCTATTATTGTCCTTGTAACATTAACAGGGTCAGGATTTTCAGCAACACAAACCCATGCTCTAGTGTCAAATTTTCCCACGACTTTGGCATCATTGTAAACCAGTTGAGCCAAAGTAGTTTTTCCTATTCCACCCATACCCACAATAGGGATCACAGTCACAGGTGATTCGGCATCACGGGTATCATCTAACAGCTTTTTGATTATCTCATTCTTGTCTTTGTCCCGACCAAATATGTCGGAACTTAAAACAAGAGATGTTGTTGGAATTCTCCATGATGAGAAGTCCACCTTGGCACTCTCTCTCAGACAAAGTTTACCTTTTCGTCGTACACCAGACTCTAGTTTGCCAACTATATTTTCAATGACATTGACACCGCTATCTTCAATAATTGAATCAACAGGGCGAGACCAGTCATAAGAGTTACCTGGATCCCTTGGAGTAGCAGTAGCAGCTTTAGTGGAGAGTTCATCGAGAAAGTCATCAGCCATATAGAGAGCATCTTGGAGATCAACAAGCCACTTCTTCACTCTCTCGTCACTGAACTGCTTCAGCTCAGCATCATCAAGCACAGGTCCAACATCACACAGACAATCATCCAACCTTTCAAGCAACTTCAGCTCAGAGTCGTTTCTTTCGAGTACAAAGTCATCTTCAAGTATTGAAGACAGCTTCTTTGAAACAGCATCAACAAAAGAAGAGAGATAAGCTCGACCCTCAAGTTTTGCAGCCATGATTGAAAATCAAGTCCAGAAGATGATGAGAAAAGAATGAAGGGGGTTGAGGGAAGTTGTTGTAGGTAGATCGATGTAATGTATTCAGATCTCTGGGTTTCTAAAAGCACAAGGAATCTCAAGTGTTTGCCGTTTGCAGTGCACTAACCATGCTCATTGCTTAGTAATATATTTGTATAGTGCTGAAACCTGTATAATAATTAAACTGAAACCACTTGTAGATAAAATAATAATTCAATAAATAATAAAACATACAGCATTCGTTGACTTGAATGATTTGTGACACCTTGGCTCCAGCCTCCAAATACAAGAATTTAAGATCCTTCCAAAACTAAGCAACAAATAAAGATACTGAGTTAGTCTTCCTCACAATTAATTTGATTAGTGGGTGCTGAGTTGTTTTGACAGATCTCATAGTAACAAATAATACTATCATACTATATTGGTGGTTGTGCAAATACCGCTTAAAATAATGGGAGTAATTATAGGGAGAAAAAGACCAAAAGAGGTGTAGAAACATGGATGGTTCTCTTGATTGATTTTTGTGCTATACAGAGAATAATGTTTTATATATTTTAGGGTAAAATATCTCATAACATATGAGACTTAGAAGTTAATATATGCCTAGAGGCTACAAGCCTTAACATAGAAGACAAGCTTTGCATTGGTAGTTAGTTTAAAAAGGTACCTGAAAAAGATTTTGCTGCCCTCAAACTTGATTTAGAGGCGCTGCCAAGTGCAGAGAGGGAACTAACTAGTGCAGTAAAATGTGGAACAGAGTGCGTAGAAAATAAGGAGCTCAAATACTTTGTGAGACAGATGATATGAAACTGAATAGCCTCATTCATTGGTGCAAAACCCAAATCTATGTGAATCTGATCCTTGTGACAAACAGGCAAAGGATAAAAGCAAGGAAAACAATGCAGATATTTATAAGCTAGAATCAATTTTTGTGCTACTAGTAGATCTTGCAGCAGTTAACATCACTTACATTAAAAAGAGAATGCAAAATGGTAGAACAAACAATACTGCAAAAGACCATACATGATTGATGCTGTGACTTGTGACCAAGGTAAAGGAATGTTTGGCTACGGTTACAAATTTGGCTCGAAAAAATTAATAGTTGCAGAGCCGTGATCATGAATTTGGCCACAGAAAGCAACCCCTTGGCATGCTGTTACAGAAAGAGCCCTTTCGCGTGCCTCATGCATATTTGTATCTTGAAGTTTTTGGGTTCAAAGAACAACTTTATTCTCTTTTTTTAGTTGGTTCTTGGTTTATAAAAAGACCAATACAAATATACAATGTTGTTTTAATTGATATAGAGAACATATACTATCTTGATTCTTAATACAATTTAATCAGCAAGATTATTTTTAATATAAAAAAGAATAACAAAGAGGACAAATCCCACTATCAAGATAGAGAAGGAGGACCATATCTAAATGTTGCTAAAGAATAATTTTCCGAATTATAAACTGTGTAAAAATTATCAAACTTTTATCATTAATTAAAGAAGAAGAAAAAAAGCTATTGTCTCATTGTTCCAGCAAAAACAATCATCTTTCTTCACCTTTTTGTCTTGCCAATAACTAGTGATCCACGTACTTCCAACAACAGAAACTCGGGAGTTTGTTTTCCCATTTGGTTTATCATGATTTGGATCAAGTATATACATAGTCAAACATATGGTTTTGGAGATAAAAACAAAAATCATACAGGCAGAGTCATGATTGTATTTTAGAACAAATCCCAACAGTGACATGATTGTATTGATGGGAATTCCTCCAAAAATAACTTAAATTAAGCAAATAACAGGCAGAGTCAAGAAAGACGAATGAATGAAACATGCGTATGGTACTTCATTTATTTAACTGTATTATTGACAAAGAATTGTAAAATAGAATAAAGAGGGTTATCAATCAAAAGCATTTTAGAAGTGTAAAAGACTCCAACCCTCAAAAAGCCATAACACTGCATGGGCAGTGAATATTTTAAGGCTTGCCCGTGCATTGTGGTTGTAAGGTCACACCATTAGATGAGTTTTCCCATTATGCTGACTGCTGAGGTAATCCTACTCCTCGAAAAAAGCCCAGGAAAAATAAATAGGAAATTAACAGAAAACAAAATTAGCAGCAATTCCTTGCCTACTCAAGAGCATAATTTAGAGATGATCAATAATTGCATTGGTGAACTCGGTTGTCCTTGCTTTGCCTCCAAGATCAGCAGTTCGGTACTTCCCTTCTGCAATTGTGTTGAGGATGGCATTTTGAATTTGGTCCGCTTTGTCATGGAGATTCAAATGGCGCAATATTGAAACACAACTCAGCAGTAAAGCAGTTGGATTTGCCAAATTCTACACAAGCACAAAGTTTCATAGGTTAGAACATGTTTGTGACCAATACCAGAGAAGTAAATTGACAACAATTACTATTCACAATTTTGTTTTTCAAAGAAAGAGAAGTTCAAATTAGTTTTATGAAATCACAGAGGGCAAACTGATCTTGAGCACCTTCATGAAACATGCATTCAAATCCCATATACTGTAATAAGTTGATGATAAGGTGAACCAGCTAATAGATAATATAAGGTTGAGAAAGAACTTTGCAGCTTACCTTTCCAGCAATATCAGGTGCTGAACCATGTACAGCCTCAGCTAGTGCAATACCTCCCTCACCAATCTTGTAGCTGAAACATGTATAATGATGTCAGATGATAAGATTGTAGCTTCTAGAATTTGTTGACCACAGTGCAAAATTTACCTTGCTGTCAAACCCAAACCCCCAACCAAGCTGTTGAATATCAGATTAGATCTGTTTTGATATAGTTTCCATCTTTAGATATCTGATTCTGTTGGATCTCCTAGTATTAAGGGATCTGATTCTATCTCCTAGTATTAAGGGATCTGATTCTATCATATCTCCTAGTATTAAGGGATTTTATTTCTGTACCTATGTATATATATATATATATTGACGCTGAGAGATGATTCTCTCAAGGGAATTAATCCAAAACACAATCCTTGTCTCACTCCATTCGTATATTTCAAGTTGGTATCAGAGCGGGTTCCGACCCGGCTCTGGTTTCTATTTGTTTTTTCTTCTTTTCCGGTTGCAATCTCTCAGCCGTGTTCCCTTTTCCCACCAGCTGACACTATTAGCTGTGTCTCTTCGTCAGAAACCTTTTCTTTTCGGCCAAAACCTTGTCAAACATCAGACCCACTCCGAAGCAACCTCAGGATCAGAACCGGAAAGCCAAGTTCGGCCTGTCCCCAAAATTTCTCCGCTGCCCAGGCTTTTTCCGGCCCTCGTTTCCCTTCTGCAGGTGTTTTCCGGCCGTTTCTGAGTGTCTACCATCATGTCTTCTAAGGTAACCCCCGACACCAACTCCAATGGTGGTAAACCGGCTGTTCTAACATCTGTCGTTTCTGGAACCGCTACAATGACCTCTGAAAAATTGATGGGTGCCAAAAATTACCTTTCTTGGGCTGATTCTGTGGAACTTTGGTTCATGGGCCAAGGCTATGAAGACCACCTTACTAAATCTGTTGATGATGTTCGCGCCGCTGACAAAACCACTTAGAAGAAGATTGATGCCCAGCTATGTAACCTTATGTGGCAGACCATTGATCCACCAAAGCTGACTATGTTTCGGGCTTACAAAACTTGTAAAAAGGTGTGGGATCGTGCTAAAACTTTATACACTAATGACATTGCAAGACTTTACCATGTTGCTAAGAAGCTGTGTAGTTTACAGCTTCAAGGAACTGATATGGAATCTTATGTTGGGGCTGTGGAAGCTGTCAAGGAAGAGTTTTCGACTCTCCTTCCCTATGTGTCTAATGCTGATGACCATCATGCTCAACAGGGAAAGCTGTTTTTGGTGCTTACGTTACTTGGGTTGCCAGCTGAACTTGAATATCTTCGGCAACAAATATTGGGCACCTCACCCGTTCCTTCCCTTCAAGACGTATTTGCACGACTCTTGCAATCCGGCCCCTCTCTTGAGACCCATACTTTCGACCAAACTGCATTGGCATCCCAATCTTCTTCTCAAGTGTCCTTTCAAGTGCCCACTCGCGGCGGCCGTGGGGGTCGTGGTAATGGTCGTGGTAATCGTACTCGCCCTAGTTGTACCCATTGCCATAGGATTGGTCATACTCAGGATAAATGTTATGCTCTCCATGGTCGTCCTACCAAGGTAGCTAATGTTGTCCAAACTAATGAACCATCTGACGTTCACTCCGCCGCACAACCACAAGGGATATTTGTCTCTGGCAATGATTATGATGAGTTTCTCAAGTACCAAGCTTCAAAGCAGGCATCTACTCCCGTTGCTTCGGTGGCCCACTCTGGTAATTCTGTTGCTTGTATCTCTCATTCCTCTTCTCTTGGACCATGGGTCCTTGACTCAGGTGCTTCTGATCACATTTCTGGTACTTCTTCTGTCCTCTCTAAACTTGAACACCCTGCATTTCTTCCTTCTATCACTTTGGCTGATGGTTCTAAAATTGGTGCTAAGGGAATAGGTCAAGCTACTCCTCTTCCTACATTACCTTTGAAATCTGTTCTTTACATGCCCAATTGTCCTTTCAATTTGATTTCTATTAGCCAACTTACTCGTTCTCTCAATTGTTCTGTTACCTTTTTTGCTGACTCCTTCATTGTGCAGGATCGAGGGACGGGACAGACGATTGGTACAGGATGTGAGTCTCAAGGACTGTATCGGCTTGCCTTACCCACTACTACTGTGTCTTCTGTTGCTACTGTTGAGTCTCCGGACGTGGTCCATTGTCGCCTGGGACATCCCAGCCTCTCGAAATTACAAGCTATGGTCCCGAGTTTATCTCGTCTTACTACCTTAGAGTGTCAAACTTGTCATTTAGGTAAACATGTTCGTAGTTCTTTTTCAAGTCGTGTCAATACACGGGCTGCGTCTCCCTTTTCTGTTATTCATTCTGATGTATGGGGACCTAGTCGGGTTACTTCTCATTCAGGTTTTCGTTATTTTGTCACCTTTATTGATGACTTTTCTCGTTGCACTTGGCTATATTTAATGAAGGACAGATCTGAATTATTTGTACATTTCAAGTCTTTCTGTTCTGAAATTCAAAACCAATTCAAAACTTCAATTAAAATTTTACGAAGTGATAATGCTCGTGAGTATTTTTCAGCACCCTTTTCGTCTTACTTGTCCTCCAAAGGCATTCTACATCAGTCATCTTGTCCTCATACCCCTCAACAGAATGGTGTGGCTGAGCGTAAACATCGTCACTTGATTGAAACTGCTCGCACTCTTCTTCTCCATACTCATGTTCCCCTTAAATTTTGGGGTGAGGCTGTTCTGACTGCATGTTATTTAATTAATCGTATGCCTTCTTCTGTTTTGCAAAATCAAGTTCCTCATTCCATTTTATTTCCTCATGAGCACATTTTTTCTCTTCCACTACGAGTCTTTGGTTGTACTTGTTTCATCCATGATCTTACCCCAGGCAAAGACAAGTTAACTGCTCGTTCTATCAAATGTGTTTTCTTAGGGTACACTCGATTTCAAAAGGGTTATCGTTGTTATTCTCCAGCTCTTAATCGTTTCTTCGTGTCTGCATATGTCACTTTTCTTGAGAATACCCCTTTTTTCTCTGCCCCCGACATCACTTCACCTTCCATTATGGAGGTGCTTCCTGTTCCTTACTTAGATGGGCCTCCTATTCCCACAAAGCCTCTCCAAGTTTATCATCGCCGCCCACGGCCTACAGTCCAAGATAACTCATCTCTTGAACCCGTGGCTGAACCGTCCTTGGATCCTTCTTCGGGAGTTAGCAGTAGTCCTCCTATTGCTCTCAGACAAGGTACTCGTTCCACCCGTAATCCTAATCCTATTTATAATTTTCTCAGTTACCATCGTTTATCATCTTCGCACTATGCTTTTACCTCCTCTTTGTCTTCTGTTTCTATACCCAAAACAACAGCAGAAGCTCTTTCACATCCAGGGTGGCGCCAGGCTATGATTGAGGAGATGTCTGCCTTACATTCTACTGGTACTTGGGATCTTGTTCCACTGCCACCGGGCAAATCTACTGTGGGTTGTCGTTGGATCTATACTATTAAGGTCAGCTCAGACGGAACCATTGATCGATTAAAAGCCCGCCTTGTGGCTAAGGGCTACACTCAAATCTTTGGTTTGGACTATGGTGATACCTTCTCTCCTGTTGCGAAGATGGCCT
>NC_029793.2:5098304-5105247 GCF_000816755.2 Arachis ipaensis | reverse complement strand
AACAGCAGAAGCTCTTTCACATCCAGGGTGGCGTCAGGCTATGATTGAGGAGATGTCTGCCTTACATTCTACTGGTACTTGGGATCTTGTTCCATTGCCACCGGGCAAATCTACTGTGGGTTGTCGTTGGATCTATACTATTAAGGTCGGCTCAGACGGAACCATTGATCGATTAAAAGCCCGCCTTGTGGCTAAGGGCTACACTCAAATATTTGGTTTGGACTATGGTGATACCTTCTCTCCTGTTGCGAAGATGGCCTCTGTTCGTCTTTTTCTTTCTATGGCTGCCATTCGCCATTGGCCTCTTCATCAACTTGATATTAAAAATACTTTCTTACATGGTGATCTCGAGGAGGAAGGATACATGGAGCAACCTCCCGGGTTTGTTGCTCGGGGGGAGTCTTCCGGCTTAGTATGTCATTTACGCCGATCTTTATATGGCTTGAAACAATCCCCTCGAGCTTGATTTGGTCGTTTTAGTGCTGTTATTTCTAAATTTGGCATGATTCAAAGTGAAGCAGATCATTCAGTTTTCTTCCGTCATTCTTCCTCCATGACCTCCATATATCTGGTTGTTTATATGGATGATATTGTCATTACTGGAGATGATCATGAGGGAATCACTCAGTTAAAACAGCACTTGTTTGATCACTTTCAGACTAAGGATATGGGGAAGTTAAAATATTTCCTAGGAATTGAAGTGGCACAATCTAGTGCTGGGATCTGTATCTCAGAGAAAATATGCTCTGGATATTCTTGAAGAAACTGGAATGTTGGATTCTAGACCTGTAGATACACCAATGGATCCCAATACAAAACTTAGTCCAAATCAAGGAGAACCTCTTGCAGATCCTGGTAGATATCGCAGATTAATTGGCCGATTGAATTATTTGACAGTCACTCGGCCAGATATTTCATTTGCCACAAGTATCCTAAGTCAGTTTCTTGACTCCCCATGCGATAGTCATTGGGACGCAGCTGTTAGAGTCCTTAGATATATCAAAGGTGCTCCAGGAAAAGGTTTGTTGTATAAAGATAAAGGACATAACCAGATTGTTGGGTATACTAATGCAGATTGGGCAGGATCTCCATCTGATAGACGTTCTACATCTGGTTATTGTGTTTTTATTGGTGGAAACTTGATATCTTGGAAGAGTAAGAAGCAAAATGTTGTAGCAAGATCTAGTGCGGAAGCTGAATATAGAGCTATGGCACTTGCCACATGTGAACTTATATGGTTGAAGCAACTAGTTAAGGAACTTAAGTTTTGTGAGCCGAGTAAGATGGAACTGGTGTGCGATAATCAAGCTGCCTTACATATTGCTTCCAACCCTGTGTTTCATGAACGGACCAAGCACATAGAGATTGATTGCCATTTCATAAGGGAAAAGTTGCAAAGTGGGGAAATAGTAACAGCCTTTGTCAACTCCAACGATCAACTTGCAGATATTTTCACCAAAGCTCTCTGGGGTCCTCGGATACAATACATATGTAACAAGCTTGGTGCATATGATTTATATGCTCCAGCTTGAGGGGGAGTGTTGAATATCAGATTAGATCTATTTTGATATAGTTTCCATCTTTAGATATCTGATTCTGTTGGATCTCCTAGTATTAAGGGATCTGATTCTATCTCCTAGTATTAAGGGATCTGATTCTATCATATCTCCTAGTATTAAGGGATTTTATTTCTGTACCTATGTATATATATATATTGACGCTGAGAGATGATTCTTTCAAGGGAATTAATCCAAAACACAATCCTTGTCTCACTCCATTCGTATATTTCAAGTCAAGCCAGCACAAAGGTCACTAATAATGTTACCATAAAGGTTTGACATCACTAGACAGCAAAAAGAGCAGGATTTTTCACAAGCTGTAGATTATAAAAATGAACGAGAGTAATTCCATTTTCAATACTCAAAATGAATTTCCAAATACAGTTGCACCCTAAATCCAAGTTCACAAATATATCATCATGCAGCAATTGTCAATGACAACTTCCTTGGCGTTTGAGACTTTCTACCACACTTCTCACAACCTGTTACACAATAATACTGAAAGATATAATATCAGAACTTCTTTGATAGTATGTAACATCAACTGTTGTAAAGCTTACCTGATATTCAGGCCCACTATACTCTCCTTCTGTGTTTTTGCAGCTAAGAAGGCTATAGCAGGGACAAAATTTGCATACCATGAATGATGCCCTTTACCAATGGCGTTGGCCATTGGCCCTTTTAAGCCAACCCAGATTGATCGAACTGATTCCAAACTTTCCCATGTCAGAAAGCTCTGTGTTCTAGGGTCAATTTCAGTCCCTACATAGTGCTCTTCCCACTGTATGGGCACATAAGCTGCTTTGAATATCTAATCGTTGCGATGGTAAGAATTAAGAGTTACAACTAATTCAAAGAAACTATTCAATTCCTTAAGAATATACTAACAAGTAGATATAATAAGAACCATATATAGCAAGATATTGAAGCTGGAAGGTGAGCAGGCAGATAAATTAAAAATATACTTTCATAAATATTATAAATAGGTTAAAACACTTTCAAAATCTACGACTTATCTCTTAAGTGTTCAAGAAGACAGAATTATAAAAGAAAATTTTTAAAATTACAAAATTCATTGGCATAAGAAAAGTAAGCCTTTTTTCTTGCTAATTGGAATGACTTTCACAAATAAAGCAAAATAATCTATTCAACGAACATCATGTTGGTGTATTAACAAGGAAATGAAAATGGTTGGTCCAAAGAATTAGCATTGTAATTAGAGAGCACCGAGTTTAGGGAAGATCAGAGGAAAATCACTTACCTGTAACGAATTAAATCCGTGGGTCTTCCATCTCTTCTAGCTTCCACCTCAAAGGACATTCTTCCCCTATGTAGATATGTTCTATGGAGGCAAGCAAATGTTGTTCTGTGATATTCTCAAGCTTTTCACAGTCTGTAATTGCTAAACTTTTGAGGGAGGTAAGATGGTGAAGCCCCTTGCAGTCAAGCGTCTCCAGATTTGGAAAGTTCGACAATATTAGAGCCTGAAGAGAAGCAGGAAGGCAACCATCTCTTGGGAATGATTTTACATCAAAGCATGGACCAAGCCAAAGATGGGTAAGGCCTTCACTCTGCAAACCCTTTGATGTTATCCAACTTGCTAGTTTTTGGCACTTAGTGACTTCAAGTTTTTTCAAACTTGGTGGGAGGAACTCCTCAGCAAAGCAATCGACTTCTGGGCAATCACATATATGCAGCTCCTCTAGCTGGGGAACAGTCAACGTTAGCGCCGGCAAGGATACTAAACTGGGACACTCTGAGATGCTTAAATATTGGAGACTTGGAATAGCCTGTGGCACCACAACACATTCCATGCTTTGGCATTTACTGATCACGAGTTTCTTGAGATTTGGAAAGTCCCCCAATGGAAGCAACTTCAGTGAATCACAACCCTCTACATATATCTCCCTTAGAGACTTGTGTTGCAGTTGATCTAAGAATGTTAATTTTGAACAGTCAGATATTCTCAGATATTGTAATGAAGAGGGCAAATAATCTGCTGAAATTGATATCGCTGACCGACAGTCCTTGATTTCCAGACATTGGACACTTGGGGGTTGGATGTGGGGCAGGTACTCCAATACCGACTGCGCCAGCTGGGTTTCTGAAATTACTACCTTCTGCGGTTCACCATTATTCGTAAAAACCGGAGAACTCTGTAGATATAATTGCTGAAGCTTGGGAGCTCTCGGCAGCGAACATGCAAGCTCTGAACATCTATCAATTGTAAATTCCTCCAGAGCCGGAAGGTGAGCAGGCAGATCTCCACTTAACACAGGACAGTTTCTTATTGAAAGGATTCTAAGCTGAGGAAAACCATCAAACTCATCAGGAAAATGCCACTCCCGCCAACAATACATATACTCAATCTTCAGAGTTTCGAGAGATTTGAAGGGTGTCTCCTGCGTAAAGAGGGTAACTGTCCCAGTGAAGGAAGCTCACAACAATTCATACAACAACCCAAACTCAATTTGGTCATATTGGAGTAGCAAGAAAAGCCTAACCAATCGGGGAAGCTTTCACCCGGATAACCCTTAATTGATAACTTATTCAAGTTTTCATGAGGTTGCAACTTGTCAAGTATATCTCTTTCGATTCCAATATCATCAATGTCACCATCTGGAACCCATTTCAGTTTTAAAGTGTTGATGTGCTTTTTGTTACCCATCTTTGCCTTCAAAGCTTCACCACTATTCTTGACATTCTCCAATTTGGAAATGCAAAATGAGCCATGAAGATTGTCCAATGTTCCTAATTCTCGCATCCCATTCTCTTCTTGCTCGCTGACGATATAATCACTTAAGAAGTTTAGATGCTTTAACTTGCTCATTCCCTTCGGCATCTCTTTCAGACGAGAAGCCCCTCGAATATCAAGGTGGCAAAGGTTCACAAGATCTTGCATGCAGCTCGGAAGCATCTTTAGCCTTAAACATTTTCTCAACTTCAAAGTTTGGAGATTGCATAATTTACATATTGACTCAGACAATGTCTCAATAAGTGTGAAAGATAAATTCAAATAACGCAAATAAATCAATTCACCTACTGAATCAGGTAATGATTTTAGAAAAATGTATTTAAATGACAAAACTCTTAAACACTCCAATTGTTGTCCTAAGAGCCAAAACTCGCTTTCCATAGTAATTGATGCTTGAAAGCGAAACAAAGGAAAATTTAAAAATGTTCTCATGTGTGTTGTTCCATTAAAGTCCTCTTGAAATAACTTGAAGTTATCCTCATATGTTGTGGTATATGACAAATGTCGAATTTTGCTATCTATCATATGCCGATTGCCAAATTCTTTGAGATTGAAATAGAATTTTCCAGCAAAAAACTTTGCTAGATCATGCATGAGATCATGCATCACAAATAACTTTCCACTAGTACTAGAAGGTTGAAAGAATGATCTTGCAACTAACTCATCAAAATATGCACAACCAATTTTTTCTAATGTGCTGTTTTCCTTTGGTTGTAAAAGATCTTCAGCAATCCATAGCAAAATTAATTCGTCTTTGTCAAATTCATAATCCTCAGGATATAATGAGCAATAAACAAAACACCGCTTCAAATAGGAAGGAAGATAGTGATAACTAACTCTTAATGCAGGAATAATCTTACTGTCATCTTCCGAGAGTTCCCACATTTCACTTTCAAGTATATTTTCCCAATCTCCTTTATTTAACTTATTACGCAATAAACCCCCAAGTGTCTTCACAGCCAAAGGTAACCCCTTACATTTTTCAACAATTTTTCTACCAATTTGTTCTAGAGTTGCATATTGTTTAGAATTAGTAGAAATAGATGAATGCTTCAAAAACATCGACCAACAATCTTCAATCAACAATAAACTTAGTCGATAATGTAAATTACTAGCCGTGAACACAGAAGCAACATTTTCATTACGGGTTGTTAGAAGAATCTTACTTCCATTATCCCCAAAACGAAAAGGTTTTAAAAAATCCTCCCACATGTCTCGTCGATCATGCCAGACATCATCTAAGACAACTAAGAATGTCTTTCCTGTCAACTTTTCTTTCAAATTAGTCTGAAGTGAATCAAAATTATCCGTTTCCTTCAAATTATTCCGAAGTGAATCAAACTTATCCATGTTACCCGGACAAGAATCTATTGCCCCTATTATTGTCTTTGTAACATTAACAGGGTCAGGATTTTCAGCAACACACACCCATGCTCTAGTGTCAAATTTTCCCACGACTTTGGCATCATTGTAAACCAGTTGAGCCAAAGTAGTTTTGCCTATTCCGCCCATACCCACGATGGGGATCACAGTCAAAAGTGACTCAACATCGCAGGTATCATCTAACAGCAATTTGATTATGTTCTCCTTGTCTTCGTCCCGACCAAATATGTCAGAACTTACAACAAGAGATGTGGATGGAATTCTCCATGACGAGATGTCCATCTTGGCACTCTCCTTCGGAAGAAGACGAAGATAACCTTTTCGTCTTGCCACAGACTCTAGTGTGGCAACTGTTTTTTCGATGACATTGATGGCACTATCTTCAATACATGAATCAACATAGTGAGACCAGGGAGAAGAGTTACCTAGATCTCTTTGAGTGGCAGTGGCGGCTTTAGTGGAGAGTTCATCCAGCAAGTCATCAGCCTTATACAAAGCATCTTGAAGATCAATGAGCCACTTCTTCACTTTCTTGTCACTAAACTGCTTCAGCTCAGCATCATCAAGCACAGGTCCAACATCATATAGACTTTTCTCTAACTTTTGAAGTAACTCCAGGGCAGAGTCGTTTCCTTCGAGGACAAAGTCATCATCTTCAAGTATTGAAGACAGCTTCTCCAAAACAGCATCAACAAAAGAAGAGAGATAAGCCCCACCCTCAAGTTTTGCAGCCATGCTTGAAAAATCAAGTGCAGCAGATGATGAGAAAAGAATGAAAGGGGTCGAGGGAAGTTGTTGTAGCTAGATCGATGTATTGTATTCAGATCACTGGGTTTTCTCAAGCACAAGGATTAAGGAAGCTAAAGTGTTTGCGATTCGCAGTGCACTAAGCCACTAACACTGTTGTTTGCTTAGTTTTATAGTTGTATAGTGCTGAAACAATAAAAAACAAATAAAAAACTTAAGAAAAATTTTATTTGCTGAATGGCAGCTATAGATATAATATCAGTATTAAGTACTGTACGAATATATTTTTGTTTTTTAAAAATTTGTGTTCACACCGTTTAATTTTTTTAACACTTCCTCGAGCAGTGTTTCATGGTAAATTAAAAGTTAAAACCACCTGCAGAATGCAGATAACTATTTTGAAATTTTAAAATTTTTTAGGAATTGTTTTGAAATGTTTTAAATTTTTTAGGATTATTTTATATTTTATTTTTAAAATAATTTTATTCACAATGTATAA
>NC_029793.2:5094949-5098088 GCF_000816755.2 Arachis ipaensis | reverse complement strand
AGGATTAAAATATCCAATTTTTTTAATTTTAAGGACATAATAATTCTAATTTAAAATTCCAATGAACTATGATACCCTTCCTCCACATGCAAGATTTTAAAATCCTCCCAAAACAATGCACGGCTAACTTAGCTTTTGTTTTGTCCCTTTCACTCTACCTCTTTGTATCTCTCAACGGCTAAAACTACTTCCATTATACATAATTGACTATATTATATTATATAAATCACTCAATAATACCCTTCTAACACATTACAGCAACAACTAAGAGATTTTTTTGATTGGTTGCAATCGTTGGAACTCAAATCCAAAACCTATAAGTGAGAAAGAAAAGATTATGTTATTTGAGTTATAGCTAATTAGCATTTTACCAAGGTTGAATGATCGAAAATTCGTATATCTTTCCGTGACAAATTGGTAATCCATGAAACACAATAGAAAAATGGTGTAAATGGTATCTTTGTTTACCTTATTAATGTCACAAAAATTACAAGTTATTACTACAATTACAATCTTTTTCAACATTAAAAATATCGAAATTTTCAGCAACATAAATCCATCATTTATGTGAGACCAGAACTTACCTTGATCCAAGTGGGAGTTTTAGGGTATTTAGATTTTTTTTTTTTTTTAGAAGAACAAAGATAATAAGAAATATTGCAAAAAACTATAAGATATTGACTTAGACACTTAGTCTTTGTTTGATTAGAGAGAAATAGAGAAAAATTTTTCCTTTCTTAATTACACATCAAAATTTGCAACGTTTTCCTCCTCTATTTCCCAACTACTTCACTCCTAATAAACAAAGCCTTTAGTATGAAGTCTTTCTCACCATTATATTGGTGGTTGTGCAAATACCGATTAAAATAATGGGAGTAATTATAGGGAGAAAACGACAAAACAAATATAAAAACAAACTAATGGTACTTCATTTATTTAACTATATTATTGACAAAGAATACTAAAATGGACTAAGGATGGTTATCCGACAAGGTACGTTTTAGAAGTGTAAGAGACTCAACCCTCTCAAGTCCAAAACACTGCATAGGCAGCCAATATTAAAGGCTTGCCCCATGCCTTGTGGTTATAAGGTCACATCCTTAAATGAGTTTTTCCATTATGATGAGGTAATTCTAATCCTCGAAAAAAAAAGCCGGGAAAAAATAAATAGGAAATTAGCAGAAAACAAATTAGCAGCAATTCCTTGCCTACTCAAGAGCATAATTTAGAGATGATCAATAATTGCCTTGGTGAACTCGGTTGTCTTTGCTTTGCCTCCAAGATCGGCAGTTCGGTACTTCCCTTCTGCAATTGTGTTGAGGATGGCGTTTTGAATTCGGTCAGCTTTGTCATGGAGATTCAAATGGCGCAACATTGAAACACCACTCAGCAGTAAAGCAGTTGGATTTGCCAAATTCTACACAAGCACAAAGTTTCCTAGGTTAAAACATGTTTGTGACCACTACCACAGAAGTAAATTGACTACAATTACTATTCACAATTTTTTTTGAAGAAGAAAGAGAAGATCAAATTAGTTTTATGAAATCACAGAGGGCAAACTGATATTGAGCACTTTCATGAAACAAGCATTCAAATCCCATATTCTGTAATAAGTTGATGATAAGGTGAACGGATCCATAACAGATAATATAAGGTTGAAAAAGAACATTGCAGCTTACCTTTCCGGCAATATCAGGTGCTGAACCATGTACAGCCTCAGCTAGTGCAATACCTCCCTCACCAATGTTGCAGCTGAAACATGTATGAAATGATGTCAGATGATAAGATTGTAACTTCTAGCTTTTGTTGACCAAAGTGCAAAAATTACCTTGGTGTCAAGCCCAAACCCCCAACCAAGCCAGCACAAAGGTCACTAATAATGTCACCATAAAGGTTTGGCATCACTAGCACATCAAAAAGAGCAGGATTCTTCACAAGCTGTAAATTATAAAAATGAATGAGAGTAATTCCATTTGACCATTTTCAATACTCAAAATGAATTTCCAAATACAGTTGCACCCTAAATCCAAGTTCACAAATATACCATCATGCAGCAATTGTCAATGACAACTTCCTCATACTTTATATCAGGATACTTCTCCGCAACCTCGCGACAGCACTAAAACAAATTTCAAAATAAAAGGTTACTATTAGGATTCACAAATAAAATAAGCTAGATATCTATAGGTAATTTGAACATAACGATAGACCTTGAGGAAAAGACCATCAGTCTTCTGCATAATGTTGGCCTTGTGAATAGCAGATACCCTCTCTCTTCCATGTTCTTTGGCATAGTGGAAAGCATACTCAGCGACCCTTAAACTTGCTTGGCGTGTAATGATTTTGAGACTTTCTACTACACCTCTCACAACCTGTTACACAATAATACTGAAAGATATATTAATCAGAACGTGGTTGATAGTATTTAACATCAACTGTTGTAAAGCTTACCTGATGTTCAAGCCCACTGTACTCTCCTTCTGTGTTTTCGCGGATCGTGATGAGATTTACATTATCGTACCGAGTTTTGTAGCCAGGAAGGCTATAGCAGGGACGAACATTCGCATACAAATTAAGTTCTTTTCTTAGGGTAAGGTTCAACGAACGATGGCCTTTTCCAATGGGGGTGGCCATTGGCCCTTTCAAGCCAACCCGATTTTGCCGAACTGATTCCAAACTTTCCCATGTCAGAAAGCTCTGTGTTCTGGGGTCAATTTCAGTCCCTACATAGTGCTCTTCCCACTCTATGGGCACATCAGCTGCTTTGAATATCTAATCATTGCAATGGTAAGAATTCAGAGTTACAACTAATTCAAAGAATCTACGCAATTCCCTAAGAATATACTAGCAAGTAGACATAAAAAGAACCATATACAGCAAGATACTGAACCTGGAGAAAATAAAAAATCAAACAAGTGAAAAATTCATCATTGGCAACTGCATAAATCAAATAAGTGCACCCACACTTGTATCTAAGTTCTTCCATCATGCATTTACACAGACCTACAAACATTCTATCTTACAACCCCCTTTGAAACAATACTAACTGAGGGAAATATGACCGGGAACAAAACAAATTGAAGCACAGGTTGTTAAAGTGTATCCAAAATAAAACCAAATTAGGCATGCAGCATTCACA
>NC_029793.2:5084635-5094722 GCF_000816755.2 Arachis ipaensis | reverse complement strand
CGTAATTTAATAAAATCATGCCTTCCAGAACACACATCTTTAGCTGAAAATATTAATTTATAAATTACAGTAGTAAAACAAAGAACCTTCACTCAAAATCAACCATCCATAAAAAAAGGAATAAAAAAAAGAAAGAAACAAATATACGACACTGTAGGGGAAAAGAGAGTTGAAACCTGTTTGACAGATTCAGCGATTTCGGGGCCAATACCGTCGCCGGGGAAGAGAGTGGCACGGATCGGAGTGGAAGAAACGGAGGAGAAGAATCTGGCGGCGGTGGAGCGGTTTCCAAGGGTTCGTTTGAGGAGCTGGAAGCCAGAAGAGGCCATAGTTGACGATGCCACACTCTTTGACCCAAATTAAGAGCACTCACTGCATCGATTCAGACCAAAAAAATAAAAGAATTATTTAAGAGATTAATATAATACATGAGAGTGTTGTAATGTAGATTTGGAAGGAACGATTGATAGGGATTCAAAAGGAACGTACCTTGTGATCGGGGATTCAAAATGTTAGTGCTTCATTGAGCGGAGAATGAATTGGGAACATTAGAAAGCAGAACGAAGTTCTTTTTCTTTTTCATTAATGTAATCAATGTGATGTGTATATTTTTCTCTTTTCTGAAACAACGGTGCGGAATAAAATTGTGGTGTTTCAAAAAGCACTTTATCAGAATTAATTTCTTTAAAAAATGGTAAGAAATAAGTTTGGTAAATAAAAATATTGCTTAATAAGTACAAAAGTGTCTTTTTTTTTTTTGGTGACTTTAAAATAGAAGACTCGAACCCGCAACCTCTTAATTGAATATGGAGAACCTATACCATTTGAGCTCTTACTCATTGGCAATNTTTTTCGATGCTAAAAAGTAAAAATACAATTAAATAATTTTTCTGTTGACCAAATATCTTTTCAAATAAATCTTTTAAATTAAATTTTACGCAAACATCTAATCAAATATTATCATATGTCATATCAATAAAATTAATTAATCTTTTGAATTTAGCACCTAAAAAATTATTTTAAAACATATAAGTGTGTGTGTATTGGCAAAAAACATTGTAGAAAAGATTACGATACCGAAAAATAAAATAAAAGAAATAGGATTAATGTTTACTTAGATTTTTTTTTATCTAAGATACTAAAACACAAAGAAAATGTTTATTTCGATATACGCATAAGTATTTTGGTTTCCGAAAATTATATAAGTTGAAATAATTCCAGGAAATAAGAAACATGAGTTTAGATAATACTTTCATGTGAGACTAACTTGACTAATCAAATTTCTGAAAAAATGTTTAATAAAGACATATAATTTTTTAATAAAAATTAAATATTTATAATTGTTTTATCATTGAAAAAATAAAGCACATAGATCTTTCAGTTGACTAATACTCTAATATAGAAAGATTTATTATATACTTTAACCAAAAACGATTACAAATATAAATGATTGCAAAGAAAAACTTAGGCCTCACGTTGAGGATATTGTATGATGCGTTTTACAAAATAACCCCCCATCTACCTTATATTTTGTTTGGTCGTTCCATGAACTCAAAGGGTAAATTTGGCATGATGTCAACTCTAAGTCTCTAACAGATAAAAAGACTATCCATTTTATTTCTTTAACGAGTAACTATATAAACTGAAACCACTGAACTCAACAAACTTGTTAGGTGTAGTTTCTGAGATTGAATTTTCTCGTTGCATTAGAATTGTGAAAAGATTTCATGGCCAATATTATTGTTCCTTCTCCAACCATTTTCACATCATCTTGTGTGTTAAGGAGTGAACAACAGCAACTTTTTGGAAGCATAGATTCTTCTTATTCTTTATGGAATTCTTGCATTCAACCAAGAAACAATTCTAGGAACAATTTTCAGCTGAAATGCTCAAATGGGCATCCACTAAATAGCGTTTCTTCCCATGATGGTATGTTTCTTTACGTGATCCACTTGATTTAATTGTTGTTCTTGTTATGATGAAGCCGGAATTTTGCTGATTTTTGGGTTGAGCTTAACTTTCTCATATTCTTAAATCTTAATGCTCCACACAAGATTTAAAGTTTTGCTCATAGTTGTTGAATGCTGATCTTCTATGTTATGATGGCCCTTGTTTTCTTTAATGCCAAATGGTCATAGTTTTTTATCAGTATATGAATTTGGACAAAACTTGTTGCAAAAGAAGTTTTAGGGGTCCTGTTTATATCCTTGTTCTGAACTTTAATTTTGAAAAAGGTGTAGTTAAATTAGATTCTTTTAGCAGAAATTTCACAGCTTGAAAAAGGTGTAGTTAAATTGAAATCATATATCATATATCCACATACATTTTCAGGTGCAGTTGGAAGTTCATTGGCCAAAGAAGATAGCAAGCCTCAACCAACTGAAGCATCATATCCCTTGTCAGATTCAGAATGCATAGGATCCAACCTTAGCATAACTGTTGTTGGAGCTTCTGGAGACCTTGCCAAGAAGAAGATTTTTCCAGCACTCTTTGCTCTTTACTATGAAGATTGGCTACCTGAGGTCCTACTTCTCATTGTAGTTTTACTTCAAGTTTCAAGAAAAGCTTAACTTTAAATAACTGACATGATCATTGCCTCTGAGGCTTTGGTTTTTTATTGCAGAACTTCATTGTGTATGGTTATGCTCGGACCAAAATGACCGATGAAGAATTAAGGAACATGATTAGCAGAACTTTAACATGTAGAATTGACAAGAGGTAAATGCTATTTGGTAGCATCATGTACAAGTTCACCCTGTTTCACTTTTCCCCATAGTTCTTTTTCATGTTGTAAATATTGATGGTTCTGAACTTTGCAGGGAAAATTGTGAAGACAAAATGGATCAATTCTTGAAAAGATGTTTTTACCATTCTGGTCTGTATAACTCTGAGGATGATTTTTCAGACTTGGACTCCAAGCTGAAAGAAAAAGAGGTAATATTAACATATCAACGGTTTGTCTTTTATGCTATTTGGTTAAAACTTTTAACAAAAGTGTTCTTATCTCCTAAAATACCTCCTAAATATGCATCTCTACTACCAGGCGGTGTCATACAATTTAAGGCATTTCATGATTACTAATAACTCTATCAATGATTTCATACTAACTAACATTAGACTCAGATGGTAAACTCCTGCTTAGTAATTATTCTTGAGACTAATTCTTTATACTGCAGGATGGAAAAGATTCAAACAGGCTATTTTATCTGTCAATACCTCCAAATATATTTGTGGATGTGGTGAAATGTGCTAGCCTTAAAGCTTCTTCAAGAAATGGCTGGACAAGGGTTATTGTCGAAAAGCCATTTGGCCGCGACTCAGAATCATAAAGTGAGCTAACAAGATGTCTCAAGCAGTACCTATCTGAAGAACAAATATTCAGGTGCATATGGTTCTTTTCATTTTTCTTTCTAACCTTTACAAGCTAAAAATGAAAGTTGGTAAGAATTGAAATCATTTAGGATTGACCATTACTTGGGGAAGGAGCTTGTGGAGAATCTATCAGTGCTTCGTTTTTCAAATCTTGTTTTCGAACCTCTATGGTGCCGGAACTACATTCGAAATGTGCAGCTAATATTTTCAGAGGATTTTGGAACAGAAGGAAGAGGAGGGTGAGTCATAGTCTCGTACAAAACCTATTTCTTCATTGTGTTTTACAAACAAAATCATACTTCATTGTCTGTTTTTTTCTCCAGTTATTTTGATAACTATGGAATCATTCGCGATATAATGCAAAATCACCTTCTGCAAATACTGGCCTTGTTTGCAATGGAAACTCCTGTGAGCTTGGATGCTGAGGACATCAGAAATGAAAAGGTAAGTCTTATAAGTTTAAGCCTCGAAATTGAGTTTATGAGCTAAGTTTTATGATTCAAGATCACTAAAGCTCCAAGAGTTTAGGTGAACTAACCTTTGAACTTGCTGATGATGATTTATTAATTGATCAATTCTGTTCAATGATTACACTTAAGATTGTTGTCTCAAACTCAGGTGAAGGTTCTTAGATCAATGAGACCAATTCAGTTAGAAGATGTTGTTGTTGGTCAATATAAGGGCCACAACAAGGGTGGGAAATCATATCCTGGTTACACAGATGATCCTACTGTTCCAAAGGATAGTCTAACTCCAACATTTGCAGCAGCCGCGCTTTTCATCGACAATGCAAGATGGGATGGAGTTCCTTTTCTCATGAAAGCTGGCAAGGCTCTCCATACTAAACGGTATTAAATATTTCCTTTCCTGTAGCTGCGACTGCGCCTTTGAATTTTTCATGTTTTCTTGGAAATAGTAGTTACAAAAATCATGAATTTGTATCCAGTGCAGAAATCAGAGTCCAATTCAGGCATGTACCAGGTAACTTGTACAAGAGGAACTTTGGAACTGATCTGGACAAGACTACGAATGAGCTTGTGCTTCGAGTTCAACCTGATGAAGCTATATACTTGAAAATCAATAACAAGGTTCCTGGTCTGGGAATGCGACTAGATCGAAGCGACTTAAATTTGCTTTATAGAGCAAGGTATGAGACCTTTTCAAGATATGTACTGCCTAGAGTTAACTGAATTGACTTTATTTGGTAATGTTGCTGATTTAAACTTCTTAGAGATGATTTTTACAATATTAAGCTATAGTTAGTTTCTGCAAGCATAACATATTTTCACTCAACCAATTAAGTCTTGATAGTTCAAAAGTTTGTAAACAAGTTCCTGTGTACAAAAATTTTCAATTAGATCCCTATAATTTCAACATTAACAATTTTATGTAGGTATCCAAGGGAAATACCAGATGCATATGAGAGATTACTCTTGGATGCAATAGAAGGGGAAAGAAGGTTGTTCATTAGAAGTGATGAGCTTGATGCAGCTTGGTCACTCTTCACCCCATTGCTCAAAGAGATTGAGAGCAAGAAGATTGCTCCAGAGCTATATCCTTATGGTAGTAGAGGACCTGTTGGAGCACATTACCTTGCTGCAAAGCACAATGTAAGATGGGGTGATCTTGGTATTGAAGAATAAATGAACTAATGACGCATATTCATCATTATTTTCTCTTTATAGTACAGTGATTTTTAATTTTTTGTGATTTGGTTGCCTTAATTTTGGTTTGAAGAAGGCAATTTGATAAAGAAAAATGCCATAGTTTGTTATGTAACATGGCTTGTGCTTGCCACAATTTGAAGATAGCAAGTTGGTGTATAGTTTGGTAAATGTTGTTCAAGATCTAAATCATTATACTTTGTGCCAATTTACACCTAGATCTTGTATTTCTTAATAATATCACTGTAATAATAGTTACTGCATAGTGTACTAGCGAAAATTCCAAACCATATTAAGGAAGTAATGACATATATAACATTAAAATATATTACATGTAAAATAACACGATGATGAAAATTGAAAGTGTATATACTATATATTCATGTATCATTTTAAATAAAATTATATAATTTCGTTTATTTAACTACTCTTTATTGAAATTATAACTTGTTTAAACATGGCAACATATAGTTTTTGAAAGAGCTGTGACTTGATACAAAGTCTTTAGACTCCTGTCATGAAGACAGTACATAAAAATTGGAAATAATTGTAATCTCAGCATCTGGTATCCATTGAAGTTCAGAGGACACTGTAAAAACTGGTATCTGTACAAGCACAAAATACCCACACACAGCTCACAAAATCAAGGGAGTGGATCAAGGAAATCTCACTCCTGTACTCATTGAATTTAGAAAATGCAGAATTACAGTATGAAGTAATGAAACAGTAGAAATGAAAGATAGGGGCTGATATTAGAGAGTCAGCCTCTCTCCTAGTCTAATTCTCACTCCTTACTCCCAAAATCTGTATTCTCTCTCCAATCTGTTATCAAATACCCTCACGCCTCAGCTCTCATGCTTCCCTCACTACCCGAGCCATGTCGCAAGTTAGTTACAACCATATTTCCCAAAGCATTATTTCCCATTTTACCCCCTCTTATTTCTTCTACTATAGTGAAAAGGTAGGGGTGGAATTTTCCTTGATTTAGGATTGGAAGCTTCTATTCCTCTCTCTCCAAATACCCTTACATCATCAGGGAATGTAACGGACACCTTCAAAACTTTCACAATATCCCCTTTGCTCTATTATCACACTCCTCCAATTGCAAGCTTCTCTTTCATAGCATAAATATGCACAAACCTGCAATACCATGATTTGCATCATATTCAAACATTAGACTACAAACTGCAATAATTTTAATAGACTATAGTCACTTAAAATAGTCAAATCAAATTAAGCATATAAGATTCTAGCAGCCTCATTCTTGATTATTGCTTACCAAATTTGCAGTACTTCTTTCTTTATTTGTCATCAGCAGCATGAAGACTATTCCACATCCATTCATGTGAAAGATAATTGACAGATCATATATATGAGTACCAACTCATCGTGCTCAACATGCCCATTGTTAAATCATTCGTCAACATAGCAGCAAATGTAGGTCTCATGGCTGCCAAGGAACAATGTTCTTTTGCAATAGCCCTATCTCATCCTCTGCTTGTGCCTGTCCATAGTACAAAGGCCTTTTACCCTATTCACATATTATGTTTCGAACCTCCAGCAAAAATGAATAACAATATAATGATAAGCTAAAACAGATAAAAGCTAGAAGAAGGTCAAAGCAAGCAGCAAAAGACAAAAGTGAAGAAGAAGAGGTTGATTGGGGAGCCACAAATCTGCATTATTTTGTTCTACTCAACCGCAACTTATGAGAGACACTGAAATTCCTATTATTAGAAGTAACAAGTATGCTTCTCACTCTTAAGGAAATATGAAGAGTGCCACCACTCAATTGGAGCAAATATATAGCTCAATTTCGATATACTTATCTTTTATAATTGGTTTGATTGAACCTTATCTACAGTGAACTTTCTCATGTTCGGAATAAGATATGCACATCCAATAAGTTATGTATGTTGGACAGCTTCAATAGTTGAAAACTACATATGGGAAAGAAACCTGATAAGTTCAGTTCTTTGTCTCATTCTCTGGATGATCAATGGTTATCTGTCCTTTGTCAAAACCTTCCGGCAATAGATGCTTATTTTCCATCTCACTACATAGTGTGGATGCCAATTGATTTCTCCCACACCTACAAAGTCCACCACAGAGCTCAGACAAGACAAGAGAATCAGGAGCCATCGACCTGCCCAACATGTCCCTCAAGACCTGCACAGCACCCTCAAAGTCTTCATTATGCAAGAAAGCAGACATCAACATCTTGAACGTATGCTCATTCGGATTACAACCACTCCTTATCATGCTCCTATAAATAAGAAAGGCACGCTCAGAGTTCTTTCTCGCACACTGCCCGGTGATCAGTGCTGAAAAGGTTGACGCATTCGGGACCAAGTTCTCCTTGTCAAGTTCCTTAACCAGATACGCAGCCTTTTTCGTTTTCCCCTCCTTACACAATCCCAAAATCAATGCATTATAAGTCAGTATATCAGCCTTAATCCCATCCCTCCTCATCTCCTCATAAAGCCTTGTCCCCATTTCGCTGTTCCCAACTGAACTATACCCATTGATCAAAGTATTGTATGTCACAATATTAGAAGCCACATTGCAACCCTTCATCTCATTGAAAACCTTATTAGCCTCATGCAACTTCCTCTCCTTGCAGAACCCATTGATGATGGTGTTAAAAGTAACCACATTTGGTTGCACCCCATTATGCTCCATCAAGGACTTAACCTTCAATGCCAAACTAACCATTCCCTTATTACAATACCCTGAAATCAATGCATTAAACGACACAACATTTGGACTCAAACCCATGTCCCTCATCTTCTCCAACACCTCAAAACCCTTCTGCAACTCCCCTAACTTGCAATAAGCACATATAACCATGTTAACAGTGTATACATTGATCGAAACACAAGACCTACGCATCTCGCAGTAGAACAACAAAGCTACCTCAGGCCTCTGCAAATGAATCAGAGAACTCATGAAAGCATTGCAGGACTCAACAGTGGGGAAGAACCCATACTCCTTCATGCGGCAAAACGTGTTAGTGGCATTCCTAATTTTATTCAAATGCGCAAAAGTCTTGAAAAGCGCATCAAAAACAAGAGGGGTGGAATCACACAAACGGTAAGAACACAACAATGATTCAAAGAGCTTAGAAGGCAAATCCAAATCCAAAGCGCCTGAATCAGCGATGATCCTCTTGAGGAGCGTTTGAATGGCTCTAAAGTTTCGGTTTTTGGCAAGAGTATGGAGTAAGATGGCGTGTGTTTCGAGGGAGTGGCAACTAGGGTTTTGGTTTTGAACCCAGTTGGAAAATTTGAGGGAGAGAACGGCGTCATTTTTTAGCTTGAGGAGGATGTGTTTGACCCTGAAGGGTGTGAGGGGATGTGAGAAAGGTTGGAGATTTTCCCACTGAGAGTGAATGATGTGGCTGTGGGAAACGTTAATGAAATCAAGGTCTTGGCCTTTGGCTTGAGGAATGGTTTGATGAGGAATGGGTATGAAGAAGGAACTGTTATTGGGAATCCTCTTACTTGGCTTGGTCCTAATAGTGGAAGTGATGGATTTGAAGGGTAAGGGAGAAGAAGACTCGATGGAAGAAGTTGAGAATCGATGGAAATGGAAGCAAAAGTTTCTCCAATTTCGTAGGAAAAGGTTCAATGAACAATTCCCTTTTCCAATGGGAGTGGCCATTGGCCCTTTCAAGCAAACCCGATTTTGCCAATGTGATTCCAAGCTTTACCATGTCAGAAAGATCTGTGTCATAGGGTCAATTTCAGTTTCTACATAGTGCTCTTCCCACTCTATAGGCACATCAATTGCTTTGAATATCTAATCATTGCAATGGTAAGAATTCAGTCAATTTCTATGAATAATTAACAACTAACAAGTAGACATAATAATAACCATATATAGCAACATATAGAACTTGGGAAAAATCAAATATCAAAGTGAAAAAAAGTTCATCACTGGTGAAAGAAAAGAATAAACAAAACAAATTCATCCACACGTATATCTAAGTTTTCTGAACATGCATTTACACAGACCTACAACCATGTAGATGCCAGCACTACCGACCCTACATTACACAACAACAGCGATGCTGATGCAATAACCACTTTTCTTAGCATCTCCCCAACAATGAGTTCCTTCTATTAATAATGAGAAAGCATACCAAGTGATGGAAATATGACGAAATGAACCACAGGTCCTCAAATTTTATTCAAAATCAATCCCAATAAGGCATGTGGGCACTCACATTTTCTTAAAATTTTAAACTACATATATAATCATCGCATTTTAAGAAAATAATTCTCCAACATACCTCTTAAGCTGAAAATGTTGACTTTATCAGATGAGGTATAAATAAATAAATCATTAGTAGTAAAACAAAGGAGTCCCGCTCGCATCAATCAACCATCCATCCATGAACCAAAAAAATAAATAAATAAAAGAAAGAAAATATATGAAACTGTAAATAGGGATGTACATGGTTAAGGTTAACCAAAAATAAACAAACCTAATTTCAGTTAACCAGAAATTTGGTTTAGGTTAGTAAACCAAACTAGTTTTAAATAAGAAAACTGGTTATTAACGGGTTACAAAAGTAGTAAGGCAGTTTTAAAAATGAAAACCAGTTTTAAAAAAGTAATCGATTTTGCATTTAAAAACTGGCTTTTTTCATTTAAAAACCAGTTTTATGCAAAATCAATTTTAACTTATAAACCAATTTTTGACACTTTAAAAGGCTAGTTTAGCCTTTTTACCATTATAAAACCGGTTTTTTACCCTTTCTAAATGAAAGATCATCCAAATTTGCCCTATCGGATCATATTATAAATACCAAAAATGCTATTTGCACACTAAAATCAACCACCATGTACACAAATACATATATAGTTTAACTCATTTTTAATGTGTACTTTGTATTTCAATTTGTATTCTACCCTGGTGGCTGATTTTGGCATACACCTAGCATGATTATATAAATACATATATGAAGAATATATCAATTTAGATACACATTCTAAAAAATTGTTAGTATCATATTGAAAGCAACATAGTCATAACAAATTCTGAGG